>NC_092228.1:28969561-29269561 GCF_036320965.1 Panulirus ornatus | reverse complement strand
TTCACTCCATCTTTCCACCTCCAATTTGGTCTCCCTCTTCTCCTTGCTCCCTCCACCTCCGACACATATATCCTCTTGGTCAATCTTTCCTCACTCATCCTCTCCATGTGCCCAAACCACTTCAAAACACCCTCTTCTGCTCTCTCAACCACGCTCTTTTTATTTCCACACATCTCTCTTACCCTTACGTTACTCACTCGATCAAACCACCTCACACCACACATTGTCCTCAAACATCTCATTTCCAGCACATCCATCCTCCTGCGCACAACTCTATCCATAGCCCACGCCTCGCAACCATACAACATTGTTGGAACCACTATTCCTTCAAACATACCCATTTTTGCTTTCCGAGATAATGTTCTCGACTTCCACACATTCTTCAAGGCCCCCAGAATTTTCGCCCCCTCCCCCACCCTATGATCCACTTCCGCTTCCATGGTTCCATCCGCTGCCAGATCCACTCCCAGATATCTAAAACACTTCACTTCCTCTAGTTTTTCTCCATTCAAACTCACCTCCCAATTGACTTGACCCTCAACCCTACTGTACCTAATAACCTTGCTCTTATTCACATTTACTCTTAACTTTCTTCTTCCACACACTTTACCAAACTCAGTCACCAGCTTCTGCAGTTTCTCACATGAATCAGCCACCAGCGCTGTATCATCAGCGAACAACAACTGACTCACTTCCCAAGCTCTCTCATCCCCAACAGACTTCATACTTGCCCCTCTTTCCAAAACTCTTGCATTTACCTCCCTAACAACCCCATCCATAAACAAATTAAACAACCATGGAGACATCACACACCCCTGCCGCAAACCTACATTCACTGAGAACCAATCACTTTCCTCTCTTCCTACCCGTACACATGCCTTACGTCCTCGATAAAAACTTTTCACTGCTTCTAACAACTTTCCTCCCACACCATATATTCTTAATACCTTCCACAGAGCATCTCTATCAACTCTATCATATGCCTTCTCCAGATCCATAAATGCTACATCCAAATCCATTTGCTTTTCTAAGTATTTCTCACATACATTCTTCAAAGCAAACACCTGATCCACACATCCTCTACCACTTCTGAAACCACACTGCTCTTCCCCAATCTGATGCTCTGTACATGCCTTCACCCTCTCAATCAATACCCTCCCATATAATTTACCAGGAATACTCAACAAACTTATACCTCTGTAATTTGAGCACTCACTCTTATCCCCTTTGCCTTTGTACAATGGCACTATGCACGCATTCTGCCAATCCTCAGGCACCTCACCATGAGTCATACATACATTAAATAACCTTATCAACCAGTCAACAATACAGTCACCCCCTTTTTTAATAAATTCCACTGCAATACCATCCAAACCTGCTGCCTTGCCGGCTTTCATCTTCCGCAAAGCTTTCACTATCTCTTCTCTGTTTACCAAATCATTTTCCCTAACCCTCTCACTTTGCACACCACCTCGACCAAAACACCCTATATCTGCCACTCTATCATCAAACACATTCAACAAACCTTCAAAATACTCACTCCATCTCCTTCTCACATCACCACTACTTGTTATCACCTCCCCATTTGCGCCCTTCACTGAAGTTCCCATTTGCTCCCTTGTCTTACGCACTTTATTTACCTCCTTCCAGAACATCTTCTTATTCTCCCTAAAATTTAATGATACTCTTTCACCCCAACTCTCATTTGCCCTTTTTTTCACCTCTTGCACCTTTCTCTTGACCTCCTGTCTCTTTCTTTTATACATCTCCCACTCAATTGCATTTTTTCCCTGCAAAAATCGTCCAAATGCCTCTCTCTTCTCTTTCACTAATACTCTTACTTCATCCCACCGCTCACTACCCTTTCTAATCAACCCACCTCCCGCTCTTCTCATGCCACAAGCATCTTTTGCGCAATCCATCACTGATTCCCTAAATACATCCCATTCCTCCCCCACTCCCCTTGCTTCCATTGTTCTCACCTTTTTCCATTCTGTACTCAGTCTCTCCTGGTACTTCCTCACACAGGTCTCCTTCTCAAGCTCACTTACTCTCACCACCCTCTTCACCCCAACATTCACTCTTCTTTTCTGAAAACCCATACAAATCTTCACCTTAGCCTCCACAAGATAATGATCAGACATCCCTCCAGTTGCAAGGGAAGGAGTAGCAATACTCCTGAAACAGGAGTTGTGGGAGTATGTGATAGAGTGTAAGAAAGTGAATTCTCGATTAATATGGGTAAAACTGAAAGTTGATGGAGAGAGGTGGGTGATTATTGGTGCATATGCACCTGGGCATGAGAAGAAAGATCAAGAGAGGCAAGTGTTTTGGGAGCAGCTGAATGAGTGTGTTAGTGGTTTTGATGCACGAGAACGAGTTATAGTGATGGGTGATTTGAATGCAAAGGTGAGTAATGTGGCAGTTGAGGGAATAATTGGTATACATGGGGTGTTCAGTGTTGTAAATGGAAATGGTGAAGAGCTTGTAGATTTATGTGCTGAAAAAGGACTGATGATTGGGAATACCTGGTTTAAAAAGCGAGATATACATAAGTATACTTATGTAAGTAGGAGAGATGGCCAGAGAGCGTTATTGGATTACGTGTTAATTGACAGGCGTGCGAAAGAGAGACTTTTGGATGTTAATGTGCTGAGAGGTGCATATATATATATATATATATATATATATATATAAATATATATATGTATATATATATATATATATATATGTATATATATATATATATATATATATATATATATATACATATGGTGTGGGAGGAAAGTTGTTAGAAGCAGTGAAAAGTTTTTATCGAGGATGTAAGGCATGTGTACGTGTAGGAAGAGAGGAAAGTGATTGGTTCTCAGTGAATGTAGGTTTGCGGCAGGGGTGTGTGATGTCTCCATGGTTTTTTAATTTGTTTATGGATGGGGTTGTTAGGGAGGTAAATGCAAGAGTTTTGGAAAGAGGGGCAAGTATGAAGTCTGTTGGGGATGAGAGAGCTTGGGAAGTGAGTCAGTTGTTGTTCGCTGATGATACAGCGCTGGTGGCTGATTCATGTGAGAAACTGCAGAAGCTGGTGACTGAGTTTGGTAAAGTGTGTGGAAGAAGAAAGTTAAGAGTAAATGTGAATAAGAGCAAGGTTATTAGGTACAGTAGGGTTGAGGGTCAAGTCAATTGGGAGGTGAGTTTGAATGGAGAAAAACTGGAGGAAGTGAAGTGTTTTAGATATCTGGGAGTGGATCTGGCAGCGGATGGAACCATGGAAGCGGATGTGGATCATAGGGTGGGGGAGGGGGTGAAAATTCTGGGGGCCTTGAAGAATGTGTGGAAGTCGAGAACATTATCTCGGAAAGCAAAAATGGGTATGTTTGAAGGAATAGTGGTTCCAACAATGTTGTATGGTTGCGAGGCGTGGGCTATGGATAGAGTTGTGCGCAGGAGGATGGATGTGCTGGAAATGAGATGTTTGAGGACAATGTGTGGTGTGAGGTGGTTTGATCGAGTGAGTAACGTAAGGGTAAGAGAGATGTGTGGAAATAAAAAGAGTGTGGTTGAGAGAGCAGAAGAGGGTGTTTTGAAGTGGTTTGGGCACATGGAGAGGATGAGTGAGGAAAGATTGACCAAGAGGATATATGTGTCGGAGGTGGAGGGAGCAAGAAGAAGAGGGAGACCAAATTGGAGGTGGAAAGATGGAGTGAAAAAGATTTTGTGTGATCGGGGCCTGAACATGCAGGAGGGTGAAAGGAGGGCAAGGAATAGAGTGAATTGGAGCGATGTGGTATACCGGGGTTGACTTGCTGTCAGTGGATTGAATCAAGGCATGTGAAGCGTCTGGGGTAAACCATGGAAAGCTGTGTAGGTATGTATACTTGCGTGTGTGGACGTGTGTATATACATGTGTATGGGGGGGGTTGGGCCATTTCTTTCGTCTGTTTCCTTGCGCTACCTCGCAAACGCGGGAGACAGCGACAAAGTATAAAAAAAATATATATATATATATATATATATATATATATATATATATATATATATATATATATATATATATATATATATATATATAATAAAGTGCGTAAGACAAGGGAGCAAATGGGAACTTCAGTGAAGGGCGCAAATGGGGAGGTGATAACAAGTAGTGGTGATGTGAGAAGGAGATGGAGTGAGTATTTTGAAGGTTTGTTGAATGTGTTTGATGATAGAGTGGCAGATATAGGGTGTTTTGGTCGAGGTGGTGTGCAAAGTGAGAGGGTTAGGGAAAATGATTTGGTAAACAGAGAAGAGGTAGTGAAAGCTTTGCGGAAGATGAAAGCCGGCAAGGCAGCAGGTTTGGATGGTATTGCAGTGGAATTTATTAAAAAAGGGGGTGACTGTATTGTTGACTGGTTGGTAAGGTTATTTAATGTATGTATGACTCATGGTGAGGTGCCTGAGGATTGGCGGAATGCGTGCATAATGCCATTGTACAAAGGCAAAGGGGATAAGAGTGAGTGCTCAAATTACAGAGGTATAAGTTTGTTGAGTATTCCTGGTAAATTATATGGGAGGGTATTGATTGAGAGGGTGAAGGCATGTACAGAGCATCAGATTGGGGAAGAGCAGTGTGGTTTCAGAAGTGGTAGAGGATGTGTGGATCAGGTGTTTGCTTTGAAGAATGTATGTGAGAAATACTTAGAAAAGCAAATGGATTTGTATGTAGCATTTATGGATCTGGAGAAGGCATATGATAGAGTTGATAGAGATGCTCTGTGGAAGGTATTAAGAATATATGGTGTGGGAGGAAAGTTGTTAGAAGCAGTGAAAAGTTTTTATCGAGGATGTAAGGCATGTGTACGTGTAGGAAGAGAGGAAAGTGATTGGTTCTCAGTGAATGTAGGTTTGCGGCAGGGGTGTGTGATGTCTCCATGGTTGTTTAATTTGTTTATGGATGGGGTTGTTAGGGAGGTAAATGCAAGAGTTTTGGAAAGAGGGGCAAGTATGAAGTCTGTTGGGGATGAGAGAGCTTGGGAAGTGAGTCAGTTGTTGTTCGCTGATGATACAGCGCTGGTGGCTGATTCATGTGAGAAACTGCAGAAGCTGGTGACTGAGTTTGGTAAAGTGTGTGGAAGAAGAAAGTTAAGAGTAAATGTGAATAAGAGCAAGGTTATTAGGTACAGTAGGGTTGAGGGTCAAGTCAATTGGGAGGTGAGTTTGAATGGAGAAAAACTGGAGGAAGTGAAGTGTTTTAGATATCTGGGAGTGGATCTGGCAGCGGATGGAACCATGGAAGCGGAAGTGGATCATAGGGTGGGGGAGGGGGCGAAAATTCTGGGAGCCTTGAAGAATGTGTGGAAGTCGAGAACATTATCTCGGAAAGCAAAAATGGGTATGTTTGAAGGAATAGTGGTTCCAACAATGTTGTATGGTTGCGAGGCGTGGGCTATGGATAAAGTTGTGCGCAGGAGGATGGATGTGCTGGAAATGAGATGTTTGAGGACAATGTGTGGTGTGAGGTGGTTTGATCGAGTGAGTAACGTAAGGGTAAGAGAGATGTGTGGAAATAAAAAGAGCGTGGTCGAGAGAGCAGAAGAGGGTGTTTTGAAGTGGTTTGGGCACATGGAGAGAATGAGTGAGGAAAGATTGACCAAGAGGATATATGTGTCGGAGGTGGAGGGAACGAGGAGAAGAGGGAGACCAAATTGGAGGTGGAAAGATGGAGTGAAAAAGATTTTGTGTGATCGGGGCCTGAACATGCAGGAGGGTGAAAGGAGGGCAAGGAATAGAGTGAATTGGAGCGATGTGGTATACCGGGGTTGACGTGCTGTCAGTGGATTGAATCAAGGCATGTGAAGCGTCTGGGGTAAACCATGGAAAGTTGTGTAGGTATGTATATTTGCGTGTGTGGACGTATGTATATACATGTGTATGGGGGGGTTGGGCCATTTCTTTCGTCTGTTTCCTTGCGCTACCTCGCAAACGCGGGAGACAGCGACAAAGTATAAAAAGAAAAAAAAAAAAAACATATTCTTACTTGCCTTCATCCATTCCTGGCACTACCCCATCCCACAGTAGACAGTATTGCTACCCCTTGCTTCAGTGAGGCAGAACCAGGGAAACAGACAAAAAAAGAAACATCATTCACATTGTCTAGCTATCATGTGTAATGCACCGAAACCACAGCTCCCTATCCACATCCAGTCCTCGCAGACCTTTCCATGGTCTACCCCAGACAGTATACCGTATCACATCATTCCAATTCTCTCTATTCCTTGTATACTTCTCATCCTCCTGTATGTTTAGGCCCCAATCACTCAAAATCCTTTTCATTCCATCCTTCCCCCTCCAATTTGGTTTCCTGCTTCTTATTCCCTCCACCTCTGACACATATATCCTCTTGTGTCAATCTTTCCTCACTCATTCTCTCCATGTGACCAAACCATTTCAAAACACCCTCTTCTGCTCTCTTAACCACACTCTTTTTATTACCACATATCTCTCTTACCCTTTCATTACTTGCTTGATCAAACCACCTCAAGCCACATATTGTCCTCAAACATTTAATTTCCCCTGTTTTCTCTTAGAAATTGAAATACAAAAAGGGGAAGGTTTCCAGCCTCCTGCTCCCGCCCCTTTTAGTTGCCTTCTAGGACATGTGGGGAATACCTGGGGAGTCATCTTTCTCCCCTATCCCCAGATATGTACAATAATAATTTCTAGACTGACTGGGTTCCATGAACTTCCCTAATATGGTCATGGAAATACTGACCAATTAAAACTGTGCTTTTACATTATTAAAGTTTGGTTGTTTTTATATTATTTTTGTACTAGAAATGACTTGTATGAATAACCTCATACATACACTAGCAATAACATGAAACTTGTAAGGACAGACTTATTTCAGTATGATTAGAAAAATCATTGAATTTATTTTACAATAAAATATATCAAATATATGAACATTACACAGATACATTAAATACTTTCATAATACAAATATACCATCTCACCTCTATCTTAGGGCCTATACAAAAATGTATGTACCTTATCCACCACTAAAACTTTGCTAAACTGGCCTTGATCACATTGTTTGTCTTGACTAGCAAATCTAGAGAGCAGTTTGCTTATAAACTGTAGGATCTTCTCCACTATGGACTTCAGCTCCCAACGCAGAAAGTACATGACGGCTATAAGACACACAGCTCCTACTCCTATGTGTAAAATTGTGCTTCTTGGGTACACAAAAATCTGAAAGACAAATTAATAGTCATCTGTTTATGTAAGACTTAAATCTTTACTTTGGCAAACAGCCCTATATGGCCTAATAATAGTAACTATAAAAACCTCAAATGCATACCTATCTCCCATAACATAATCATTACCCCATCAAACAACCAGCTGCCAATACCATGAGTCATCCATGTCATCTAGCAGTTACCCCGTCGCCCACACCATAATTACAAGTTGCTTCTTCGTCTATCCGCTCTTGGATTTCACATATACAGCTAAAACAGAGTTGGGCAAAATTTTCTCTACTGGTGACATGTATCAAAGAACTTATCACATTTCTTCTCCTATTATCCACATTGCAGAACTCCCTCACTTTAAACAAGGGAAGCCTTCCCAGAAAATCATGTTTAGAACAAAGGGAGATATGTTCTAAAACCTGTTTAAGACACAGTGCTGTACATTATTTTCTCACTAAACAACAAAGGAAACACAATTGATACATCAACATCCATTAATATGAATTCAAATACAGATTAAATGAATACTTATAAAACAGGCTGGTTTTTATGTATACTACAATGGCAATAGGGGAGAAGGAATACTTCCCACGTATTCCCTGCGTGTCAGAAAGTGACTAAAGGGGGTGGGAGCAAGGGGCTGGAATCCCCCCTCCTTGCATTCTAACTTTCTAAAAGGGGAAACAGAAGAAGGAGTCACGCGGGGAGTGCTCATCCTCCTCAAAGGCTCAGATTGGGGTGTCTAAATGTGTGTGGATGTAACCAAGATGAGAAAAAAGGAGAGATAGGAAGTATGTTTGAGGAAAGGAACCTGGATGTTTTGGCTCTGAGTAAAATGAAGCTCAAGGGTAAAGGGGAAGAGTGGTTTGGGAATGTTTTGGGAGTAAAGTCAG
This sequence comes from Panulirus ornatus, assembly GCF_036320965.1. NCBI lineage: Eukaryota > Metazoa > Arthropoda > Malacostraca > Decapoda > Palinuridae > Panulirus > Panulirus ornatus. Next base: position 29,261,442 of record NC_092228.1, on the reverse strand, counting down.
AGGTTGGTGAGAGGATAAGAGCAAAGGAAGGAGTAGCACCACTACTGAAGCAGGAGTTATGGGAGTATGTGAAAGTGTAAGAAATTAACTTTAGATTGATATAGGTAAAACTGAAAGTGGAAGGAGAGAGATGGGTGATTATTGGTGCCTATGCACCTGGTCATGAGAAGAAACACCATGAGAGGCAAGTGTTTTGGGAGCAGCTGAGTGAGGGTGTTAGCAGCTTTGATGCACGAGACTGGGTTATAGTGATGGGTGATTTGAATGCAAAGGTGAACAATGTGGCAGTTGAGGGTAAAATTGGTGTACATGAGGTGCTCAGTGTTGTAAATGGAAATGGTGAAGAGCTTGTAGATTTATGTGCTGAAGAAGGACTGGTGATTGGGAATACCTGGTTTAAAAAGAGATATACATAAGAATACGTATGTGAGTAGGAGAGATGGCCAGAGGGCATTACTGGACTATGTGTCAATTGATAGGTGAGTAAAACTTTAAAATTGATAGGTCTGTAAGACTTTTGGATGTCAATGTACTGAGAGGGGCAGCTGGAGGGATGTCTCATCACTATCTTGTGGAGGCCAAGGTGAAGATTTGTAGAGGTTTTCAGAAAAGAAGAGAGAATGTTGGGGAGAAGAGAGTGGTGAGAGTAAGTGAGCTTGGAAAGGAGACCTGTGTGAGGAAGTACCAGGAGAGACTGAATGCAGAACTGCAAAAGGTGAGGGCAAATGATGTAAGGGGAGTGGGGGAGGAATAAGATGTATTTAGGGAGGCAGTAATGGCTTGCGCAAAAGATGCATGTGGCATGAGAAAGGTGGGAGGTGGGCAGATTAGAAAGGGTAGAGAGTGGTGGGATGAAGAAGTATGATTGTTAGTGAAAGAGAAGAAAGGGGCATTTCGACAATTTTTGCAGGGAAGTAGTGCAAAAGACTGGGAGATGTATAAAAGAAAGAGGCAGGGGGTCAAGAGAAAGGTGCAAGGGGTGAAAAAGAGGGTAAATGAGAGTTGGGGAGAGAGTATCTTTAAATTTTAGGGAAAATATACAGGTGTTTTGGAGGGAGGTAAATAAAGTGTGTAAGACAAGAGAACAAATGGGAACATGGGTTAAGGAGGCAAATGGGGAGGTAATAATAAGTTGCGATGAAGTGAGAGGAAGATGGAGTGAATATTCTGAAGGTCTGTTGAATGTGTTTGATGATACAGTGGCAGATACAGGGCATTTTGGTCGGGGTGGTGTGCAAAGTGAGAGGGATCAGGGAGAATGGTTTGGTGAACAGAGAAGAGGTAGTGCAAGCTTTGCAGAAGATGAAAGCTGGAGAGACAGCAGGTTTGGGTGGTATTGCAGTGGAATTCATAAAAAAAGGGGGGTTGACAGTGTTGTTGATTGATTGGTAAGGATATTCAATGTATGTATGGATCAAGGTGAAGTGCCTGAGGATTGGCAGAATGCATGCACAGTGTGAATGTACAAAGCAAAGGGGATAAAGTTGAGTGTTCAAATTACAGAGGCATAAGTTTGTTGAGTATACCTGGGAAATTATATGGGAGAGTATTAATTGTGAGGGTGAAGGCATGTACAGAGCATCAGATTAGGGAGATGGTTTCAGAAGTGGTAGAGGATGTGTGGATCAGGTGTTTGCTTTGAAGAATGTATGTATGAAATACTTAGAAAAATAGATGGATTTGTATGTAGCATTTATGGATCTGAAGAAGGCATATGATATGGTGGATAGCGACGCTTTGTGGAAAGTTTTAAGAATATATGGTGTGTTAGGTAAGTTGCTAGAAGCAGTGAAAACTTTTTACCAAGGATGTAAGGCATGTGTACAAGTAGGAAGGAAGGAAAGTGACTGGTTCCCTCTGAATGTCGGTTTGTGGCAGGGGTGCGTGATGTCTCCATGGTTGTTTAATTTGTTTATGGATAGGGTTGTTAGGGAGGTGAATGCAAGAGTTTTGAAAAGAGGAGCAAGTATGCAGTCTGTTGTGGATGAGAGGGCTTGGGAAGTGAGACAGTTGTTGTTTGCTGATGATACAACTCTGGTGGCTGACTCGGGTGAGAAACTACAGAAGTTGGTGACTGAGTTTGGTAAAGTGTGTGAAAGAAGAAAGTTGAGAGTAAATGTTGATAAGAGCAAGGTTATGAGGTTCAGTAGGTTTGAGGGACAAGTTAATCGGGAGGTAGGTTAGAATGGAGAGAAACTGGAGGAAGTGAAGTCCTTTAGATATCTGGGAGTGGACTTAGCAGTGGATGGAACCATGGAAGTGGAAGTGAGTCACAGGGTGGGGGAGGGAGCAAAGGTTCTGGGAGCATTGAAAAATGTGCAGAAGGTGAGAATATTATCTCGGAGACCAAAAATGGGTATGTTTGAAGGAACAGCGGTTCCAACAATGTTATATGGTTGCAAGGCATGGGTTATAGATAGGGTTGTGCGGAGAAGGATGGATGCGTTGGAAATGAAATGTTTAAGGACAATATGTTTTGTAGGAAGGTTTGATTAAGTAAGTAATGAAAGAGTAAGAGAGATGTGCGATAATAAAAAGAATGTGGTTGTGAGAGCAGAAGAGGGTGTTGAAATGGTTTGGACACATGGAGAGAATGAGTGAGGAAAGATTGACAATGAGGATATATGCGTCCGAGGTGGAGGGGATAAAAAGAAGTGGGAGACCAAACTGGAGGAGGAGGGATGGAGTGAAAAAGATTTTGAGCGATCGTTGCTGAATATACAGAGGGTGAAAGGCATGCAAGGAATAGAGTGAATTGGAATGATGTGGTATATTGGGGTCGACGTGTTGTCAATGGATTGAACCAGGGTATGCAAAGCATCTGGGGTAAGCCATGGAAAGGTCTGTGGGGCCTGGATGTGGAAAGGGAGCTGTGGTTTTGGTGTATTACACATGACATTTAGAGACTAAGTGTGAATAAATGTGGCCTTTTTTGTCTGTTCCTGGTGCTGCCTTGCTGGAGGGGGGAAGGGGGGATGCTATTTCGTGTGTGGTGGGGTGGTGACGGGAATGGATGAAGGCAGCAAGTATGGATAAATACATGTGTATATATGTATATGTGCGTGTGTGGATGTTCATGTGTGAGTGGGTGGGTTGGGCCATTCCTCGCCTGTTTCTTTGTGCTACCTCGCTAACGTGGGAGACGGCGGTTAAGTATAATAAACAAATAAATAATACAATGTGATGTTGGCATAAAATAAAGTGGAGTATTACTGTGTAGGACCATCAAATCACCTCCAGTTTAGTCTCGAGAGTTATATTCTTCTTATGCTTCCCATCCCTTTCAGTGATACTGGCATCATTCTACTATACACATTACATCACAGTGATACACACATAATTTCTCACCACAAATTGAATTCCATATGCACTGTATATTGCTGGATCTACCAAGACGCCTACCTAACAAGCTAGTGACCCTACTGGACAGTTGCGGACTCTGTCGCATCTGTGGAGCATACCACTGTGCCCCCACCACTCATTCAAGCCAGCTACACCCCTGCCATCAGCACTTGGCATTTCCCACGGCATTATCAGTAGGGCATGGGACCTTAATCCTCAGAGTCCTGTCCTCAAAAACCTCCCAACAAAATTACATCTGTCATTTGGAGACACAAGGAAAGGCAACACACACCACAGTTATGGAAAAAGCCACCTGGTCGACCATCCCTTTGCAAGGTAAACCTTTGGATAGGTTGAACTAATGTCTCAACCAGTTTACAATACATCACCATTTGATACTGTCACTTGTCTCAGGAATGACCCACATGACTCAAGCCCATTAAGAAACTCTCCGTTACAAAATTTTAAAAACAAATGATCCCCAACCCTAACCTATATAACACTTACAAAACACACGCACACACATTGAAATGACCCAACAAGCACTGAACAGCCATCCTCCCACTCAGTCAAACTCCAACCGAAATGTACTCCCATAAGAAGCCACATATGAAAAGAGTCCTGGTGTTACCTATGCCCTCAATCTAAAGGCTCCTGCAGCCTATAGCTGCACTATTTCTAAGAGCAGGGAGTGAGAAGCTCTTTGACACAACTTGACGCCCAATAATACAGCCTCAACAAAGATGACTTTTCATTGGCAGTGTAACCTCATGCAGACTAAGTCCAGGAACACCAGAAGCCACACTCCACCTCGGACAACTGAGTCACACTTTCCCAGCTGAGCAAGCCACACTTCAAGACAAAAAGGTTTAATGCAGTCAACAGTAAGGGAGCAAGGCATGTGCTTAAGTATGAAGGGAGAAGGGTTAGTGTTTCCCTATGCAGTGGGTCTGTACTAAATATGTGTAATATAACCACAGCAGTTTAATGTTAACGGACAGGGTGGTAAGGATGGACAGGGTGGTAAGGGAGGTAAATGTAAAATTATTGGAGAGTGGGGCGAGTCTGCATTATGACAGAGGGTAGGGAGGCATGGCAGATAAATTAGATGCAGCTTGTGGATGACAGTGCTGGTGGCAGACACCAGAGAGAAATTCCAGAGGCTGGTAGCAGGGTTTGGAGAATGTGTAAAATTAATATGCACAAAAGTAAAGTAAAAGAGGTGCACCTGAGAGTGGATTTGGTAGTAGATGGAACCATGAAGGCAGAAATGGGTCAGAGGGTGGAAGAAGGGTTTAAGGTCCTTGGGGTGGGTATTAAGGAATGTGTGGGAAAGAAGGCTCGTGTCTGTAAGGGCAGAGATCAGTAGGTTAGAAGTTTCAGTAGTCTTAACAGTCTTGTATGAAAACAAATCATGGGCCTTCAATGCAGAGGAAAGATAGAGAGATGATGATCCAGAAATTATGTGGAATTATTCAAGGTGATAACGTAAGAAATCACACTCAACGAGAGGTTTGGTAGGGAGTGTATTCTGATTGAGGCAGTTGGCGACCAGGTTGTGGTAAAATGAATTGGACATATGAGGAGGATGAGTGAAGAAAGACTGGCAAGGAATATCCCCAAGTAAGGTGTGGAGAAACAAGTGGGAGAAGGAGACCAAGGAGACAAAATGGATGGAGTCAAAGAGGCTTCAGTGTAGTGGGGACTGAACATTCAGGAGGGTGACAGGCAAGCAATAGACAGAAAGAACTGGTGTATGTGGTACATCGTGGGACAGTGTGTTGTTAATGGACTGAACCAGGGTATAGGAATCATTCATGAGAAATCATGGGGCTTAACTGTGCTTGACAAACTCTGGTTTTGACACATTATAAATGGTGAGCAGAGACTGGAAGTGTGAAAGTATGACCAGTGTTCGACTTCCATGCTACCTGCTACTTTGCTAAAATGGAAAAGGTAAAGAGGCATTCTAAAAGAAATTTCATATCTACTGCTTTTCCTGGCAGCCAAAGTTGCTCTTACTACAATGTTAACCATTGCAAAGAAGCATATATAATTAAGGCTGCTTACAGCTGTAGTGGGAATGTATAAAGTTGATGTTTGCAGTATGTCTGTACTTATCTCACCAGAGAAATACCAGGAACAGTTTTGAGTTTACTGATAATTCCTAAAGTCAACTTATTCTTTTCTATCACTTAGAACACTGAGTGTAGCCATTTCTAAAAGGAGTGAAGAATGTCTTCCTAACCTTCTACCTAGAACATAATGAAGGCTCAGTTAAGTGACTTGACAAACTTGTCCTTCTGATGGATGGCAATTATACAGTAGACTCTTGTCATATATCTGCTCCTCATTTCTTGTCAAAAATCTGCTTGCTTTTCCCACCTGAGCATAGCAGCATCAGGAATGGATGACTAAACCTTTAAAGAAAAATCAATGATTAGCTCATGCTGCTCTTCCCAGTTTTAGCAAGTGATAATAAAGAAGGGAAGGATTTCCAGCCTGCTGCACCTTGCCTTCTTGGATCCCTTCCTCAGCACATAGAATCAATAACAGTATTCTTTCTTCCCAATCATAACACCTAATTTGCTACAAAATAATGTAAAAATACAATGGAAGTGTTCAACACCACTGATACCTACCTCTGAAAATGCTGTAAGGATCATGGCAGAGACAAATACAGCGATGAATTTTGGGTGAATGTGCAAAGAATTAAGAGGGTGGTATTCTGTCCTCTTGTATTGATTGTGAATCAACCATAAACTGAAAAGAAGAAGAATTATGTGCAAAGCAAACAAAAATTTGCATTTAGTTTTGGGACACTGCATTAAAGTTGACTGATATATTCAGTATTCATTATCTTAAACTCATTCTTCACCTTTAATTAAATGACATTAAGGAGGGTGAGAAAAGTAAGCCTAAAGAAAAACTGGCTTTAGGGACAGCCCCAAAATCAAACTTGAATCTCATGGATTATGTATAAAGTACATTACCCATGTATAACTACATCCTACAACCATCAACAGTACTCTTGCTATATCATCTAAACATCAATACTACATAAAAGAAATTACCTATATGTTATACGAAGTCCCATATTGATGCAGTTAGCAACAACAAAACCAACTGCACCTAATATTTTTGTAAACAGGACTGCCGTCCCAATGTAAGCAAATGAGAAGAAAACCATCAGGTGGTTGTATCTGAAAAGATATATAAAACTAGTACTCTAGTAAGATTTTCAGTCTCATATAATCTTAAACAACTGTCACTTTACAGAGATTAAACATATATGAAAATCATTCTTAAAGAAATTCATGTTTCATGTGTAGCGGGACAGCAACATGAATGGATGAAGGCAACAAGTATGAATATGTACATGAGTATATATGTATATGTCTGTGTTGTTAGAAGCAGTGAAAAGTTTTTATTGAGGATTTAAGGCATGTGTACGTGTAGGAAGAAAGGAAAGTGATTGGTTCTCAGTGAATGTTGGTTTGCGGCAGGGGTGTGTGATGTCTCCATGGTTGATTAGTTTATGAATGGGGTGTTGAATGTAAGAGTTTTGGAAAGAGGGGCAAGTATGCAGTCTGTTGGGGATGAGAGAGCTTGGGAAGTGAGTCAGTTGTTGTTTGCTAATGATATAGCACTGGTGGCTGATTCGTGTGAGAAACTGCAGAAGCTGGTGACTGAGTTTGGTAAAGTGTATGAAAGAAGAAAGCTGAGAGGAAATGTGAATAAGAGCAAGGTTATTAGGTACGGTAGGGTTGAGGGACAAATCAACTGGGAGGTAAGTTTGAATGGAGAAAAACTGGAGGAAGTGAAGTGTTTTAGACATCTGGGAGTGGATTTGGCAGCAGGTGGAACCATGGAAGCGGAAGTGAATCATAGGGTGGGGGAGGGGGCAAAAGTCTGGGAGCGTTGGAAAATGTGTGGAAGTCGAGAACGTTATCTTGGAAAGCAAAAATGGCTATGTTTGAAGGAATAGTAGTTCCAACAATGTTATATGGTTTTGAGGCATGGGCTGTAGATAAGAGTTGTGGAGAGGAAGGTGGATGTGCTGGAAATGAGATGTTTGAGGACAATATGTGGTGTGAGGTGGTTTGATCGAGTAAGTAATGAAAGGGTAAGAGAGATGTGTGGTAATAAAATTAGTGTGGTTGAGAGAGCAAAAGAGGGTGTTTTGAAATGGTTTGGTCACATGGAGAGAATGAGTGAGGAAAGATTGACAAAGAGGATATATGTGTCAGAGGTGGAGGGAATGAGGAGAGGTGGGAGACCAAATTGGAGGTGGAAAGATGGAGTTTGAAAAAGATTTTGAGTGATCAGGGCCTGAACATGCAGTAGGGTGAAAGGCGTGCAAGAAACAGAGTGAATTGGAACAATGTGGTATACCGGGGTCGATGTGCTGTCAATGGATTGAACCAATGCATGTGAAGCGTCTTGGGTAAACCATGGAATGCTTTGTGGGACCTGGATGTGGAAAGGGAGCTGTGGTTTCGCTGCATTATACATGAAAGCTAGAGACTGAGTGTGAGCGAATGTGGCCTTTGTTGTCTTTTCCTAGCGCTACCTCGCACACATGCGGGGGAAGGGGCTGTCATTTCATGTGTGGCGGGGTGGCGACGGGAATGAATAAGGGAAGACAGTATGAATTATATACTCCTAAGAAAAGACAACAAAGGCCACATTCGTTCACACTCAGTCTCTAGCTCTCATGTAATAATGCACCAAAACCACAGCTCCCTTTCCACATCCAGGCCCCACAAAACTTTCCATGGTTTACCCCAGACGCTTCACATGCCCTGGTTCAATCCATTGACAGTACGTCAGCCTCGGTATACCACACTGTTCCAATTCACTCTATTCCATGCATGCCTTTCACCCTCCTGCATGTTCAGGCCCCGATGGCTCAAAATCTTTTTCACTCCATCTCTCCACCTCCAATTTGGTTCCCACTTCTCCTCATTCCTTCCTCCTCTGACACGTATATCCTCTTTGTCAATCTTTCCTCACTCATTCTCTCCATGTGACCAAACCATTTCAGAACACTCTCTTCTGCTCTCTCAACCACACTCTTTTAATTACCACACATCTCTCTTACCCTTTTATTACTTACTCGATCAAGCCACCTCACACCACATATTGTCCTCAAACATCTCATTTCCAACACATCCACCCTCCTCCACACAACTCTATCTATAGCCAACGCCTCGTAACCATATAACATTGTTGGAACCATTATTCCTTCAAACATACCTGCTTTTGCTTTCCGAGAAAATGTTCTCGCCTTCCACACATTTTTCAGCGCTCCCAGAACTTTCGCCCCCTCCCCCACCCTATGACTCACTTCCACTTCCATGGTTCCATCCGCTGCCAAATCCACTCCCAGATATCTAAAACACTTCACTTCATCCAGTTTTTCTCCATTCAAACTTATCTCCCAATTGACTTGTCCCTCAACCCTACTGTACCTAATAACCTTGCTCTTATTCACATTTACTCTTAACTTTCTTCTTTCACACACTTTACCAAACTCAGTCACCAGCTTCTGCAGTTTCTCACATGAATCAGCCACCAGCACTGTATCATCAGCGAACAACAACTGACTCACTTCCCAAGCTCTCTCATCCATAACAGACTGCATACTTGCCCTTCTCTCCAAAACTCTTGCATTCACCTACCTAACAATCCCATCCATAAACAAATTAAACAACCATGGAGACATCATGCATCCCTGCCACACTGAGAACCAATTCACTTTCCTCTCTTCCTACACGTACAAATGCCTTACATTCTCGATAAAATCTTTTCACTGCTTCTAACAACTTGCCTCCCACACCATATATTCTTAATACCTTCCACAGAGCATCTCTATCAACTTTATCATATTCCTCTCCAGATCCATAAATGCTACATGCAAATCCATGGGAATGAATAAAGGCAGCAAGTCTGTTTCCTTGTGCAACCTCGTTAACGCGGGAGACAGTGACAAAGTATAATAAATATAAATGAATATTATTATCATTTGCTAAATAGCAAATAATGAAAAAATTAGAATAAAAAAATTGTACTTAACCTTGAAAGCTGAATATCATCCATGGCAGCAAAAGTGTAGGACTCAGTGATGCCATTGATGGCCAAGAAGACAATGTAGAAGCACTGTGCTCTCATCAGCTGTGTTCCACCCCCATCTCTTAGCTGGCGACCACCATAAAGCTACACAGAAAAAGAAATATATATTATAGAAGTAATAGCTGCCATCCCCAACTATAGTTTATGGGGAGTAAATTGCCCAAAACCTTTCAAACAGCCTTACCACTGAACATTTCCGTACCATCATTCGCACAACTTAGTCACACCTATTTTACCAGCATATCTTTTGATACTGATAATCCATACAAAGAGAAGAGTGAAGGACTGATGATTGCACGAAAAGATGTTCTGGCTTTAATAATGAATTCTTAACAAGTATAAAAGTACACCTCTAAATCTATTTATTTCAAGAAAGGGGCTATCTTCTAATCTAAAAATGTGATGGTGAAGACTTACATACTGAAAACTTTCAGATAGTTTATATAGACTAAACAAAAATAAGAGTATGGATAAAACTGGACTAAGATGACCGGAGAGAAAGATATAGGAAGAATATGACAGGAAATATGATATATTATCAAGAAAATATAAACACGCAAAGGGGCCTTAGCCACCCTTACCTGACAAGAGGTGACTACGAGAATGCTTGAATTTACCTGTACTTGAAAATTTTATGGCAACAACACTAAACTGTAAAAGATATGGTCTTAATCTGCAAAGTACAGCTAAAAACACCGAAAAAATATATATCAACTTAAAAAAGTGGCATGTAGTAATTGCTAATCCTCACTGACCCTAAAAGCAAAAGTAATATCACAGTCACCTACATCTGTAATAGTTCACTTTTATTCCAATGAGACAATTCTTTGATTTCTTGATTCCTGGGTATGAAACAGACATTTATTTAAGATTAAGTGAATCAGCAGCACATAAACCAAAAAATCATTGAAAAAAATCAACTAAAATGAAAATTTTCAGCAGCTTGCAAAACTGAAATGACAATCACATAAAATATAAAAACTGATGATACAGCTCTAGTGGCTAATTCAAAGGTGAAACTGCAGAAGTTGGAAACTAAATTTGGAAGAAGTATGTGAAAGGAAAAAGTTGACAGTAAATGTGAATAAGAGCAAGGTTAGGCTCACTAGGGTCAAGGGACAAGTTATTTGGGATGCAAGTTTAAATGGAGAAAAATTGATGGACATGAAGCATTTTAGATATCTTGGAGTGGACTAACAGTGAATAGAACCATGGAAGCAGAAGTGAGTCACAGGTTGGGAGAGGAGGCAAAGGTTCAGGGAGTGATGAAGAATGTGTGGAAGGAGAGAATGTTATCTCGGAGAGCAGAAATGGGTATGTTTGAAGGAATAGTAATTCCAACAATATTATATGGTTGCGAGGCATGGGATATACACAGGGTTGTATGGAGGAGTGTGGATGTGTTGGAAATGAAAAGTTTGAGGACAATATGCAGTGTGAGGTGTTTTGAGCAAGTATAATGAAAGGGTAAGAGAGATGTGTGGTAATAAAAAGAGTGTTGTTGAGGGAGCAGAAAAGGGTGCATTGAAATGGTTTGGACATATGGAGAGAATGAGTGAGGGAAGACTGACAAAAAGGATATATGTGTCAGAGGTGGAAGGAACAAGGAGAAGCAGGAGACCCAATTGGAGGTGGAAGGATGGAGTGAAAAAAATTTTGAGCAATCAGGGCCTGAACATACAGGAGGGTAAGAGGCGTGCAAGGAACAATAGTGAATTGGAAAGATTTGGTATACCAGGGTCAATGTGCTGTCAATGGACTGAACAAGGACATGTGAAGCATCTGGGGTAAAACAAGGAAAGTTCTGTGCGGCCTGGATGTGGATAGGGAGCTGTGATTTCAGTGCATTACTCATGACAGATAGAGACTGAGTGTGGACGAACGTGGTCTTTTTTGTCTGTTTTCCTGGCACTACCTAGCTGAAGCAGGGGGTTGTGATGCAGTTTTCTGTGGGACAGGGTACAGCCAAGAATGGATGAAGGCAAGCAAGTATGAATATGTACATGTGTATATTTGTATGTGTCTGTGTATGTGTATACATGTATACGTTGATACGTTCATTCATTTTTATTTATTATACTTTGGTCTCCCACATTAGCGAGGTAGCACAAGGAAACATACAAAAGATGGCCCAACCCAACAACATACACATGTATATACATACGCGTATATGTATGTAATTGTGTGTGTATAGGCATTTATGTGTATATACGTGTATATGAGTGGATGGACCATTCTTCGTCTGTTTCCCGGCACTACCTCACTGATGTGGGAAATGGCGATCAAGTATAATATAAATATATTCTTTTCTTTTTATCATACCTGTTGATAAGGTGTTTGTTTTGAAAAATGTATGTGAGAAATATTTAGAAAAACAAATGGATTTGTATGTAGCATTTATGGATCTGGAGAAGGCATATGATAGAGTTGATAGAGACTGCTCTGTGGAAAGTATTAAGAATATATGGTGTGGGAGGTAAGTTGTTAGAAGCATTGAAAAGTTTTTATCAGGGATGTAAGGTATGCGTACGTGTAGGAAGAGAGGAAAGTGATTGGTTCTCAGTGAATGTTGGTTTGCGGCAAGGGTGCGTGATGTTTCCATGGTTGTTTAATTTGTTTATGGATGGGGTTGTTAGGGAAGTGAATGCAAGAGTTTTGGAAAGAGGGGCAAGTATGCAGTCTGTTATGGATGAGAGAGCTTGGGAAGTAAGTCAGTTGTTGTTCGCTGATGATACAGTGCTGGTAGCTGATTTGGGTGAGAAACTGCAGTTGCTGGTGACTGAGTTTGGTAAAGTGTGTGAAAGAAGAAAGCTGAGAGGAAATGTGAATAAGAGCAATGTTATTAGGTGCAGTAGGGATGAGGGACAAGTCAATTGGGAGGTAAGTTTGAATGGAGAAAAGCTGGAGGAAGTGAAGTGTTTTAAACATCTGGGAGTGGATTTGGCAGAAGATGGAACCATGGAAGCGGAAGTGAATCATAGGGTGGGGGAGAGGGCAAAAGTTCTGATAGTGTTGAAATGTGTGTGGAAGTCGAGAACGTTATCTTGGAAAGCAAAAATGGGTATGTTTGAAGGAATAGTGGGTCCAACAATGTTATATGGTTGCTAGGTGTGGGCTATAGATAGAGTTGTGCAGAGGAGAGTGGATGTGCTGGAAATGAGGTGTTTGAGGACAATATGTGGTGTGAGGTGGCTTGATTGAGTAAGTAATAATAGGGTAAGAGAGATGTGTGGTAATAAAAAGAGTGTGGTTGAGAGAGCAGAAGAGGGTGGTTTGAAATGGTTTGGTCACATGGAGAGAATGAGTGAGGAAAGATTGACCAAGAGGATAAATGTCAGAGATGGAGAGAACGAAGAGAAGTGGGAGACCAAATTGGAAGTGGAAAAATGGAGTAAAAAAGATTTTGAGTGATCGGGGCCTGAACATGCAGGAGGGTGAAAGGCGCGCAAGGAATAGAGTGAATTGGAACGATGTGGTACACCAGGGTCAACGTGCTGTTAATGGATTGAACCAGGGCATGTGAAGTGTCTAGGGTAAACCATGGAAAGTTTTGTGGGGCCTGGATGTGGAAAGGGAGCTGTGGTTTCGGTGCATTATATATGACAGCTAGAGACTGAGTGTGAACGAATGTGGCCTTTGATGTCTCTTCCTAGCGCTACCTTGCACACAAGCGGGGGGAAGGGGTTTTCATTTCATGTGTGGCAGGGTGGCGACGGGAATGAATAAAGGCAGACAGTAAGAATTATATACATGTGTATATATGTATATGTCTGTGTGTGTGTGTATATATATATATATATATATATATATTTTTTTTTTTTGCTTTGTCGCTGTCTCCCGTGTTTGCGAGGTAGCACAAGGAAACAGACGAAAGAAATGGCCCAACCCACCCAGATACACATGTATATACATACGTCCACACACGCAAATATACATACCTACACAGCTTTCCATGGCTTACCCCAGACGCTTCACATGCCCTGATTCAATCCACTGACAGCACGTCAACCCCGGTATACCACATCGATCCAATTCACTCTATTCCTTGCCCGCCTTTCACCCTCCTGCATGTTCAGGCCCCAATCACTCAAAATCTTTTTCACTCCATCTTTCCACCTAAAATTTGGTCTCCCACTTCTCCTCGTTCCCTTCACCTCTGACACATATATCCTCTTTGTCAATCTTTCCTCACACATTCTCTCCATGTGACCAAACCATTTCAAAACACCCTCTTCTGCTCTCTCAACCACGCTCTTTTTATTTCCACACATCTCTCTTACCCTTACATTACTTACTCGATCAAACCACCTCACACCACACATTATCCTCAAACATCTCATTTCCAGCACAACCACCCTCCTGCGCACAACTCTATCCATGGCCCATGCCTCGCAACCATACAACACTGTTGGAACCACTATTCCTTCAAACATACCCATTTTTGCTTTCCGAGATAATATTCTCGACTTCCACACATTCTTCAAGGCTCCCAGGATTTTCGCCCCCTCCCCCACCCTATGATTCACTTCCATGGTTCCATCTGCTGCCAAATCCACTCCTAGATATCTAAAACACTTTACTTCCTCCAGTTTTTCTCCATTCAAACTTACCTCCCAATTGACTTGACCCTAAACCCTACTGTACCTAATAACCTTGCTCTTATTCACATTTACTCTTAACTTTCTTCTTTCACACACTTTACCAAACTCAGTCACCAGCTTCTGCAGTTTCTCACATGAATCAGCCACCAGCGCTGTATTATCAGCGAACAACAACTGACTCACTTCCCAAGCTCTCTCATCCAGAAAAGACTGCATACTTGCCCCTCTTTCCAAAACTCTTGCATTTACCTCCCTAAAAACCCCATCCATAAACAAATTAAACAACCATGGAGACATCACACATCCCTGCCGCAAACCTACGTTCACTGAGAACCAATCACTCTCCTCTCTTCCTACACGTACACATGCCTTTCATCCTCGATAAAAACTTTTCACTGCTTCTAACAACTTGCCTCCAACACCATATATTCTTAAAACCTTCCACAGAGCATCTCTATCAACTCTATCATATGCCTTCTCCAGATCCATAAATGCTACATGCAAATCCATTTGTTTTTCTAAGTATTTCTCACATACATTCTTCAAAGCAAACACCTGATCCACACATCCTCTACCACTTCTGAAACCACACTGCTCTTCCCATATCTGATGCTCTGTACATGCCTTCACCCTCTCAATCAATACCCTCCCATATAATTTACCAGGAATACTCAACAAACTTATACCTCTGTAATTTGAGCACTCACTCTTATCCCCTTTGCCTTTGTACAATGGCACTATGCAAGCATTCCGCCAATCCTCAGGCACCTCACCATGAATCATACATACATTAAATAACCTCACCAACCAGTCAACAATACAGTCACCCCCTTTTTTAATAAATTCCACTGCAATACCATCCAAACCTGCTGCCTTGCCGGCTTTCATCTTCCATAAAGCTTTTACTACCTCTTCTCTATTTACCAAATCATTTTCCCTAACCCTCTCACTTTGCACACCACCTCAACCAAAACACCCTATATCTGCCACTCTATCATCAAACACATTCAACAAACCTTCAAAATACTCACTACTTGTTATCACCTCCCCATTAGCCCCCTTCACTGAAGTTCCCATTTGCTCCCTTGTGTTACGCACTTTATTTACCTCCTTCCAAAACATCTTTTTATTCTCCCTGAAATTTAATGATACTCTCTCACCCCAACTCTCATTTGCCCTCTTTTTCACCTCTTGCACCTTTCTCTTGACCTCCAGCCTCTTTCTTTTATACCTCTCCCACTCATTTGCATTTTTTCCCTGCAAAAATCGTCCAAATGCCTCTCTCTTCTCTTTCACTAATAATCTTATTTCTTCATCCCACCACTCACTACCTTTTCTAATCAACCCACCTCCCACGCTTCTCATGCCACAAGCATCTTTTGCGCAAGCCATCACTGCTTCCCTAAATACATATATATATATATATATATATATATATATATATTATTATTTTTTATTATACTTTGTCGCTGTCTCCCGCGTTTGCGAGGTAGCGCAAGGAAACAGACGAAAGAAATGGCCCAACCCCCCCATACACATGTATATACATACGTCCACACACGCAAATATACACACCTACACAGCTTTCCATGGTTTACCCCAGACGCTTCACATGCCTTGATTCAATCCACTGACAGCACGTCAACCACGGTATACCACATCGCTCCAATTTACTCTATTCCTTGCCCTCCTTTCACCCTCCTGGATGTTCAGGCCCCGATCACACAAAATCTTTTTCACTCCATCTTTCCACCTCCAATTTGGTCTCCCTCTTCTCCTCATTCCCTCCACCTCCGACACATATATCCTCTTGGTCAATCTTTCCTCACTCATTCTCTCCATGTGCCCAAACCACTTCAAAACACTGTCTTCTGCTCTCTCAACCACGCTCTTTTTATTTCCACACATCTCTCTTACCCTTACGTTACTCACTCGATCAAACCACCTCACACCACACATTGTCCTTAAACATCTCATTTCCAGCACATCCATCCTCCTGCGCACAACTCTATCCATAGCCCACGCCTCGCAACCATACAACATTGTTGGAACCACTATTCCTTCAAACATACCCATTTTTGCTTTCCGAGATAATGTTCTCGACTTCCACACATTCTTCAAGGCCCCCAGAATTTTCGCCCCCTCCCCCACCCTATGATCCACTTCCGCTTCCATGGTTCCATCCGCTGCCAGATCCACTCCCAGATATCTAAAACACTTCACTTCCTCCAGTTTTTCTCCATTCAAACTTACCTCCCAATTGACCCTCAACCCTACTATACCTAATAACCTTGCTCTTTTTCACATTTACTCTTAACTTTCTTCTTCCACACACTTTACCAAACTCAGTCACCAGCTTCTGCAGTTTCTCACATGAATCAGCCACCAGCGCTGTATCATCAGCGAACAACAACTGACTCACTTCCCAAGCTCTCTCATCCCCAACAGACTTCATACTTGCCCCTCTTTCCAAAACTCTTGCATTTACCTCCCTAACAACCCCATCCATAAACAAATTAAACAACCATGGAGACATCACACACCCCTGCCTGCAAACCTACATTCACTGAGAACCAATCACTTTCCTCTCTTCCTACACGTACACATGCCTTACATCCTCGATAAAAACTTTTCACTGCTTCTAACAACTTTCCTCCCACACCATATATTCTTAATACCTTCCATATATATATATATATATATATATATATATATATATATATATATATATATATATATATATATATATATATATATATCTTTTCTTTTTTTCTTTTAAACTATTCGCCATTTCCCGCGTTAGCTAGGTAGCGTTAGGAACAGAGGACTGGGCCTTTTTTGGAATATCCTCACCTGGCCCCCTCTGTTCCTTCTTTTGGAAAATTTAAAAAAAAAAGAGAGGGGAGGATTTCCAGCCCCCCGCTCCCTCCCATTTTAGTCGCCTTCTACGACACGCAGGGGATACGTGGGAAGTATTCTTAATCCCCTATCCCCAGGGATAATATGTATATGTATATATATATATATATATATATATATATATATATATATATATATATATATATATATATATATATACATACATATGTATGTATATATATATATATATATATATATATATATATATATATATATATATATATATATATATATATATATATACATACATATGTATGTATATATATATATATATATATATATATATATATATATATATATATATATATATATATATATTTATATATATATTTATATATATATATATATATATATATATATATATATATATATATATATATATATATATAGGGGTGAAAGAATACTTCCCACGTATTCCTCGCGTGTCGTAGAAAGCGACTAGAGGGGACGGGAGCGGGGGGCCAGAAATCCTCCCCTCCTTGTATTAACTTTCTAAAATGGGAAACAGAAGAAGGAGTCACGCGGGGAGTGCTCATCCTCCTCGAAGGCTCAGAGTGGGGTGCCTAAATGTGTGTGGATGTAACCAAGATGTGAAAAAAGGAGAGATAGGTAGTATGTTTGAGGAAAGGAACCTGGATGTTTTGGCTCTGAGTGAAACGAAGCTAAAGGGTAAAGGGGAAGAGTGGTTTGGGAATGTCTGGGGAGTAAAGTTAGGGGTTAGTGAGAGGACAAGAGCAAGGGAAGGAGTAGCAATACTCCTGAAACAAGAGTTGTGGGAGTATGTGATAGAATGTAAGAAAGTAAATTCTCGATTAATATGGGTAAAACTGAAAGTTGATGGAGAGAGGTGGGTGATTATTGGTGCATATGCACCCGGGCATGAGAAGAAAGATCATGAGAGGCAAGTGTTTTGGGAGCAGCTGAAAGAGTGTGTTAGTGGTTTTGATGCACGAGACCGGGTTATAGTGATGGGTGATTTGAATGCAAAGGTGAGTAATGTGGCAGTTGAGGGAATAATTGGTATACATGGGGTGTTCAGTGTTGTAAATGGAAATGGTGAAGAGCTTGTAGATTTATGTGCTGAAAAAGGACTGATGATTGGGAATACCTGGTTTAAAAAGCGAGATATACATAAGTATACTTATGTAAGTAGGAGAGATGGCCAGAGAGCGTTATTGGATTACGTGTTAATTGACAGGCGTGCGAAAGAGAGACTTTTGGATGTTAATGTGCTGAGAGGTGCAACTGGAGGGATGTCTGATCATTATCTTGTGGAGGCTAAGTTGAAGATTTGTATGGGTTTTCAGAAAAGAAGAGTGAATGTTGGGGTGAAGAGGGTGGTGAGAGTAAGTGAGCTTGGGAAGGAGACCTGTGTGAGGAAGTACCAGGAGAGACTGAGTACAGAATGGAAAAAGGTGAGAACAATGGAAGTAAGGGGAGTGGGGGAGGAATGGGATGTATTTAGGGAATCAGTGATGGCTTGCGCAAAAGATGCTTGTGGCATGAGAAGAGTGGGAGGTGGGTTGATTAGAAAGGGTAGTGAGTGGTGGGATGAAGAAGTAAGAGTATTAGTGAAAGAGAAGAGAGAGGCATTTGGACAATTTTTGCAGGGAAAAAATGCAATTGAGTGGGAGATGTATAAAAGAAAGAGACAGGAGGTCAAGAGAAAGGTGCAAGAGGTGAAAAAAAGGGCAAATGAGAGTTGGGGTGAGAGAGTATCATTAAATTTTAGGGAGAATAAAAAGATGTTCTGGATGGAGGTAAATAAAGTGCGTAAGACAAGGGAGCAAATGGGAACTTCAGTGAAGGGCGCAAATGGGGAGGTGATAACAAGTAGTGGTGATGTGAGAAGGAGATGGAGTGAGTATTTTGAAGGTTTGTTGAATGTGTTTGATGATAGAGTGGCAGATATAGGGTGTTTTGGTCGAGGTGGTGTGCAAAGTGAGAGGGTTAGGGAAAATGATTTGGTAAACAGAGAAGAGGTAGTGAAAGCTTTGTGGAAGATGAAAGCCGGCAAGGCAGCAGGTTTGGATGGTATTGCAGTGGAATTTATTAAAAAAGGGGGTGACTGTATTATTGACTGGTTGGTAAGGTTATTTAATGTATGTATGACTCATGGTGAGGTGCCTGAGGATTGGCGGAATGCATGCATAGTGCCATTGTACAAAGGCAAAGGGGATAAGAGTGAGTGCTCAAATTGCAGAGGTATAAGTTTGTTGAGTATTCCTGGTAAATTATATGGGAGGGTATTGATTGAGAGGGTGAAGGCATGTACAGAGCATCAGATTGGGGAAGAGCAGTGTGGTTTCAGAAGTGGTAGAGGATGTGTGGATCAGGTGTTTGCTTTGAAGAATGCATGTGAGAAATACTTAGAAAAGCAAATGGATTTGTATGTAGCATTTATGGATCTGGAGAAGGCATATGATAGAGTTGATAGAGATGCTCTATGGAAGGTATTAAGAATATATGGTGTGGGAGGCAAGTTGTTAGAAGCAGTGAAAAGTTTTTATCGAGGATGTAAGGCATGTGTACGTGTAGGAAGAGAGGAAAGTGATTGGTTCTCAGTGAATGTAGGTTTGCGGCAGGGGTGTGTGATGTCTCCATGGTTGTTTAATTTGTTTATGGATGGGGTTGTTAGGGAGGTAAATGCAAGAGTTTTGGAAAGAGGGGCAAGTATGAAGTCTGTTGGGGATGAGAGAGCTTGGGAAGTGAGTCAGTTGTTGTTCGCTGATGATACAGCGCTGGTGGCTGATTCATGTGAGAAACTGCAGAAGCTGGTGACTGAGTTTGGTAAAGTGTGTGAAGAAGAAAGTTAAGAGTAAATGTGAATAAGAGCAAGGTTATTAGGTACAGTAGGGTTGAGGGTCAAGTCAATTGGAAGGTGAGTTTGAATGGAGAAAAACTGGAGGAAGTGAAGTGTTTTAGATATCTGGGAGTGGATCTGGCAGCGGATGGAACCATGGAAGCGGAAGTGGATCATAGGGTGGGGGAGGGGACGAACATTCTGGGAGCCTTGAAGAATGTGTGGAAGTCGAGAACATTATCTCGGAAAGCAAAAATGGGTATGTTTGAAGGAATAGTGGTTCCAACAATGTTGTATGGTTGCGAGGCATGGGCTATGGATAGAGTTGTGCGCAGGAGGATGGATGTGCTGGAAATGAGATGTTTGAGGACAATGTGTGGTGTGAGGTGGTTTGATCGAGTGAGTAACGTAAGGGTAAGAGAGATGTGTGGAAATAAAAAGAGCGTGGTTGAGAGAGCAGAAGAGGGTGTTTTGAAGTGGTTTGGGCACATGGAGAGAATGAGTGAGGAAAGATTGACCAAGAGGATATATGTGTCGGAGGTGGAGGGAACGAGGAGAAGAGGGAGACCAAATTGGAGGTGGAAAGATGGAGTGAAAAAGATTTTGTGTGATCGGGGCCTGAACATGCAGGAGGGTGAAAGGAGGGCAAAGGAATAGAGTGAATTGGAGCGATGTGGTATACCGGGGTTGACGTGCTGTCAGTGGATTGAATCAAGGCATGTGTTTGGGGGTGGGTTGGGCCTTTCTTTCGTCTGTTTCCTTGCGCTACCTCGCAAACACGGGAGACAGCGGGAAAAAAAAAAAAAAAAAAATATATATATATATATATATATATATATATATATATATATATATATATATATATATATATATATATATATATATATTTTCCCTGGGGATAGGGGAGTAAGAATACTTCCCACGTATTCCCTGCGTGTCGTAGAAGGCGACTAAAAGGGGAGGGAGCGGGGGGCTGGAAACCCTCCCCTCTCAATTTTTTTTAATTTTCCAAAAGAAGGAACAGAGAAGGGGGCCAGGTGAGGATATTCCCTCAATGGCCCAGTCCTCTGTTCTTAACGCTACCTCGCTAACGCGGGAAATGGCGAATAGTTTGAAAAAAAAAAAAAAAAAAAAATATATATATATATATATATATATATATATATATATATATATATATATATATATATATATATTGAGATGTATAGGTATGTATATGTGTGTGTGTGTGTGTGGACATGTATGTATATACATGTGTATCTGGGTGGGTTGGGCCATTCTTTCATCTGTTTCCTTGCGCTACCTTGCTAACGTAGGAGACAGCGACAAAGTATAATAAATAAACAAAATAAATATGTATATGGATGTGCATATATGTATATAGAGAGAGAGTGTGAATGAATGTGGCCTTTGTCGTCTTTTCCTAGCGCTACCTCGGGCACATGCGGGGAGAGGTGGTTGCTATTTCATGTGTGGCGGGGAGGCGATGGGAATGAATAAAGGCAGACAGTAGGAATTATGTACATGTGTATATATGTATGTGTCTGTGTGTATATATATATATACGTTGATTTTTTTTTTTTTTTTGTCGCTGTCTCCTGCGTTTGCGAGGTAGCGCAAGGAAACAGACGAAAGAAATGGCCCAACCCACCCCCATACACATGTATATACATACGTCCACACACGCAAATATACATACCTACACAGCTTTCCATGGTTTACCCCAGACGCTTAACATGCCTTGATTCAATCCACTGACAGCACGTCAACCCCGGTATACCACATCGCTCCAATTCACTCTATTCCTTGCCCTCCTTTCACCCTCCTGCATGTTCAGGCCCCGATCACACAAAATCTTTTTCACTCCATCTTTCCACCTCCAATTTGGTCTCCCACTTCTCCTCGTTCCCTCCACCTCCGACACATATATTCTCTTGGTCAATCTTTCCTCACTCATTCTCTCCATGTGCCCGAACCATTTCAAAACACCCTCTTCTGCTCTCTCAACCACGCTCTTTTTATTTCCACACATCTCTCTTACCCTTACGTTACTTACTCGATCAAACCACCTCACACCACACATTGTCCTCAAACATCTCATTTCCAGCACATCCATCCTCCTGCGCACAACTCTATCCATAGCCCACGCCTCGCAACCATACAACATTGTTGGAACCACTATTCCTTCAAACATACCAATTTTTGCTTTCCGAGATAATGTTCTCGACTTCCACACATTCTTCAAGGCTCCCAGAATTTTCGCCCCCTCCCCCACCCTATGATCCACTTCCGCTTCCATGGTTCCATCCGCTGCCAGATCCACTCCCAGATATCTAAAACACTTCACTTCCTCCAGTTTTTCTCCATTCAAACTCACCTCCCAATTGACTTGACCCTCAACCCTACTGTACCTAATAACCTTGCTCTTATTCACATTTACTCTTAACTTTCTTCTTTCACACACTTTACCAAACTCAGTCACCAGCTTCTGCAGTTTCTCACATGAATCAGCCACCAGCGCTGTATCATCAGCGAACAACAACTGACTCACTTCCCAAGCTCTCTCATCCCCAACAGACTTCATACTTGCCCCTCTTTCCAAAACTCTTGCATTCACCTCCCTAACAACCCCATCCATAAACAAATTAAACAACCATGGAGACATCACACACTCCTGCCGCAAACCTACATTCACTGAGAACCAATCACTTTCCTCTCTTCCTACACGTACACATGCCTTACATCCTCGATGAAAACTTTTTACTGATTCTAACAACTTTCCTCCCACACCATATATTCTTAACACCTTCCACAGAGCATCTCTATCAACTCTATCATATGCCTTCTCCAGATCCATAAATGCTACATACAAATCCATTTGCTTTTCTAAGTATTTCTCACATACATTCTTCAAAGCAAACACCTGATCCACACATCCTCTACCACTTCTGAAACCACACTGCTCTTCCCCAATCTGATGCTCTGTACATGCCTTCACCCTCTCAATCAATATCCTCCCATATAATTTACCAGGAATACTCAACAAACTTATACCTCTGTAATTTGAGCACTCACTCTTATCCCCTTTGCCTTTGTACAATGGCACTATGCACGCATTCCGCCAATCCTCAGGCACCTCACCATGAGTCATACATACATTAAATAACCTTACCAACCAGTCAACAATACAGTCACCCCCTTTTTTAATAAATTCCACTGCAATACCATCCAAACCTGCTGCCCTTGCCGGCTTTCATCTTCCGCAAAGCTTTTACTACCTCTTCTCTGTTTACCAAATCATTTTCCCTAACCCTCTCACTTTGCACACCACCTCGACCAAAACACCCTATATCTGCCACTCTATCATCAAACACATTCAACAAACCTTCAAAATACTCACTCCATCTCCTCACATCACCACTACTTGTTATCACCTCCCCATTTGCGCCCTTCACTGAAGTTCCCATTTGCTCCCTTGTCTTACGCACTTTATTTACCTCCTTCCAGAACATCTTTTTATTCTCCCTAAAATTTAATGATACTCTCTCACCCCATCTCTCATTTGCCCTTTTTTTCACCTCTTGCACCTTTCTCTTGACCTCCTGTCTCTTTCTTTTATACATCTCCCACTCAATTTCATTTTTTCCCTGCAAAAATCGTCCAAATGCCTCTCTCTTCTCTTTCACTAATACTCTTACTTCTTCATCCCACCACTCACTACCCTTTCTAATCAACCCACCTCCCACTCTTCTCATGCCACAAGCATGTATATTTGCATATGTGGACGTGTATGTATATACATGTGTATGTGGGTGGGTTGGGCCATTCTTTCATCTGTTTCCTTGTGCTACCTTGCTAACGTGGGAGACAGCGGCAAATCAAAATAAATATTTTTTTTTTCTTTTTTTGCAGAACATTATCTTGGAAAGCAAAAATAGGTATGTTTGACGGAATAGTGGTTCCAACAATGTTATATGGTTGCGAGGCGTGGGCTATAGACAGAGTTGCGCGGAGGAGGGTGGATGTGCTGGAAATGAGATGTTTGAGGACAATATGTGGTGTGAGGTGGCTTGATTGAGTAAGTAATAATAGGGTAAGAGAGATGTATGGTAATAAAAAGAGTGTGGTTGAGAAAGCAGAAGAGGGTATTTTGAAATGGTTTGGTCACATGGAGAGAATGAGTAAGGAAAGATTGACCAAAAGGATAAATGTGTCAGAGGTGGAGAGAACGAAGAGAAGTGGGAGACCAAATTGGAGGTGGAAAGATGGAGTGAAAAAGATTTTGAGTGATCGGGGCCTGAACATGCAGGAGGGTGAAAGGCACACAAGGAATAGAGTGAATTGGAATGATGCAGTATACCAGGGTTAACGTGCTGTCAATGGATTGAACCAGGGCATGTGAAGCGTCTGGGGTAAACCATGGAAAGTTTTGTGGGGCCTGGATGTGGATAGGGAGCTGTGGTTTCGGTTCATTATATATGACAGCTAGAGACTGAGTGTGAACGAATGTGGCCTTTGTTGTCTTTTCCTAGCGCTACCTCGCACACATGCGGGGGGAGGGGGTTTTCATTTAATGTGTGGCGGGGTGGCAACGGGAATGAATAAGGGCAGACAGTATGAATTATGTACATGTGTATATATGTATATGTCTGTGTGTGTATATATATATTCATACGTTGAGATGTATAGGTATGTATATGTGTGTATGTGGACGTGTATGTATATACATGTGTATGTGGGTGGGTTGGGCCATTCTTTCATCTGTTTCCTTACGCTACCTCACTAATGCAGGAGACAGCAACAAAGTATAATAAATAAATAAAATAAATATGCATATGGATGCATATATGTATATAGAGAGTGTGAACGAATGTGGCCTTTGTTGTCTTTTCCTAGCGTTACCTCGTGCACATGCGGGGAGAGGGGGTTGTTATTTCATGTGTGGTGGGGTGGCGATGGGAATGAATAAAGGCAGACAGTAGGAATTATGTACATGTGTATATATGTATATGTCTGTGTGTGTATATATATGTATACGTCGAGATGTATAGGTATGTATATTTGCGTGTGTGGACATGTATGTATATACATGTGTATGTGGGTGGGTTGGGCCATTCTTTCATCCGTTTTCTTGCGCTACCTTGCTAACGCGGGAGACAGCGGCAAAGCAAAATAAATAAATTTTTTTTTTTTTTTTGCAGAACATTATCTCGGAAAGCAAAAATGGATATGTTTGAAGGAATAGTGGTTACTACAATGTTATATGGTTGCAAGGCGTGGGCTATAGATCGAGCTGTGCGGAGGAGAGTGGATGTGCTGGAAATGAGATGTCTGAGGACAATATGTGGTGTGAGGTGGCTTGATTAAGTAATAATAGGGTAAGAGATTTTTTTTTTTTATTATTATACTTTGTCGCTGTCTCCCACGTTTGCGAGGTAGCGCAAGGAAACAGACGAAAGAAATGGCCCAACCCCCCCCATACACATGTATATACATACGTCCACACACGCAAATATACATACCTACACAGCTTTCCATGGTTTACCCCAGACGCTTCACACGCCCTGATTCAATCCACTGACAGCACGTCAACCCCGGCATACCACATCGCTCCAATTCACTCTATTCCTTGCCCTCCTTTCACCCTCCTGCATGTTCAGGCCCCGATCACACAAAATCTTTTTCACTCCATCTTTCCACCTCCAATTTGGTCTCCCTCTTCTCCTTGTTCCCTCCACCTCTGACACATATATCCTCTTGGTCAATCTTTCCTCACTCATCCTCTCCATGTGCCCAAACCACTTCAAAACACCCTCTTCTGCTCTCTCAACCACGCTCTTTTTATTTCCACACATCTCTCTTACCCTTACGTTACTCACTTGATCAAACCACCTCACACCACACATTGTCCTCAAACATCTCATTTCCAGCACATCCATCCTCCTGCGCACAACTCTATCCATAGCCCATGCCTCGCAACCATACAACATTGTTGGAACCACTATTCCTTCAAACATACCCATTTTTGCTTTCCGAGATAATGTTCTCGACTTCCACACATTCTTCAAGGCCCCCAGAATTTTCGCCCCCTCCCCCACCCTATGATCCACTTCCGCTTCCATGGTTCCATCCGCTGCCAGATCCACTCCCAGATATCTAAAACACTTCACTTCCTCCAGTTTTTCTCCATTCAAACTCACCTCCCAATTGACTTGACCCTCAACCCTACTGTACCTAATAACCTTGCTCTTATTCACATTTACTCTTAACTTTCTTCTTCCACACACTTTACCAAACTCAGTCACCAGCTTCTGCAGTTTCTCACATGAATCAGCCACCAGCGCTGTATCATCAGCGAACAACAACTGACTCACTTCCCAAGCTCTCTCATCCCCAACAGACTTCATACTTGCCCCTCTTTCCAAAACTCTTGCATTTACCTCCCTAACAACCCCATCCATAAACAAATTAAACAACCATGGAGACATCACACACCCCTGCCGCAAACCTACATTCACTGAGAACCAATCACTTTCCTCTCTTCCTACATGTACACATGCCTTACATCCTCGATAAAAACTTTTCACTGCTTCTAACAACTTTCCTCCCATACCATATATTCTTAATACCTTCCACAGAGCATCTCTATCAACTCTATCATATGCCTTCTCCAGATCCATAAATGCTACATACAAATCCATTTGCTTTTCTAAGTATTTCTCACATACATTCTTCAAAGCAAACACCTGATCCACACATCCTCTACCACTTCTGAAACCACACTGCTCTTCCCCAATCTGATGCTCTGTACATGCCTTCACCCTCTCAATCAACACCCTCCCATATAATTTACCAGGAATACTCAACAAACTTATACCTCTGTAATTTGAGCACTCACTCTTATCCCCTTTGCCTTTGTACAATGGCACTATGCATGCATTCCGCCAATCCTCAGGCACCTCACCATGAGTCATACATACATTAAATAACCTTACCAACCAGTCAACAATACAGTCACCCCCTTTTTTAATAAATTCCACTGCAATACCATCCAAACCTGCTGCCTTGCCGGCTTTCATCTTCCATAAAGCTTTCACTACCTCTTCTCTGTTTACCAAATCATTTTCCCTAACCCTCTCACTTTGCACACCACCTCGACCAAAACACCCTATATCTGCCACTCTATCATCAAACACATTCAACAAACCTTCAAAATACTCACTCCATCTCCTCACATCACCACTACTTGTTTTCACCTCCCCATTTGCGCCCTTCACTGAAGTTCCCATTTGCTCCCTTGTCTTACGCACTTTATTTACCTCCTTCCAGAACATCTTTTTATTCTCCCTAAAATGTAATGATACTCTCTCACCCCAACTCTCATTTGCCCTTTTTTTCACCTCTTGCACCTTTCTCTTGACCTCCTGTCTCTTTCTTTTATACATCTCCCACTCAATTGCATTTTTTCCCTGCAAAAATCGTCCAAATGCCTCTCTCTTCTCTTTCACTAATACTCTTACTTCTTCATCCCACCACTCACTACCCTTTCTAATCAACCCACCTCCCACTCTTCTCATGCCACAAGCATCTTTTGCGCAATCCATCACTGATTCCCTAAATACATCCCATTCCTCCCCCACTCCCCTTACTTCCATTGTTCTCACCTTTTTCCATTCTGTACTCAGTCTCTCCTGGTACTTCCTCACACAGGTCTCCTTCTCAAGCTCACTTACTCTCACCATCCTCTTCACCCCAACATTCACTCTTCTTTTCTGAAAACCCATACAAATCTTCACCTTAGCCTCCACAAGATAATGATCAGACATCCCTCCAGTTGCACCTCTCAGCACATTAACATCCAAAAGTCTCTCTTTCGCACGCCTGTCAATTAACACGTAATCCAATAACGCTCTCTGGCCATCTCTCCTACTTACATAAGTATACTTATGTATATCTCGCTTTTTAAACCAGGTATTCCCAATCATCAGTCCTTTTTCAGCACATAAATCTACAAGCTCTTCACCATTTCCATTTACAACACTGAACACCCCATGTATACCAATTATTCCCTCAACTGCCACATTACTCACCTTTGCATTCAAATCACCCATCACTATAACCCGGTCTCGTGCATCAAAACCACTAACACACTCATTCAGCTGCTCCCAAAACACTTGCCTCTCTTGATCTTTCTTCTCATGCCCAGGTGCATATGCACCAATAATCACCCACCTCTCTCCATCAACTTTCAGTTTTACCCATATTAATCGAGAATTTACTTTCTTACACTCTATCACATACTCCCACAACTCCTGTTTCAGGAGTATTGCTACTCCTTCCCTTGCTCTTGTCCTCTCACTAACCCCTGACTTTACTCCCCAGACATTCCCATACCACTCTTCCCCTTTACCCTTGAGCTTCGTTTCACTCAGAGCCAAAACATCCAGGTTCCTTTCCTCAAACATACTACCTATCTCTCCTTTTTTCACATCTTGGTGTCATCCACACACATTTAGGGACCCCACTCTGAGCCTTCGAGGAGGATGAGCACTCCCCGCGTGACTCCTTCTTCTGTTTCCCATTTTAGAAAGTTAATACAAGGAGGGGAGGATTTCTGGCCCCCTGCTCCCGTCCCCTCTAGTCGCTTTCTACGACACGCGAGGAATACGTGGGAAGTATTCTTTCACCCCTATCCCCAGGGATAATATACATACACATACACATATACACACACATACACACACATACGCACATACACA
The DNA here is from genome assembly GCF_036320965.1 of Panulirus ornatus. Classification (NCBI taxonomy): domain Eukaryota; kingdom Metazoa; phylum Arthropoda; class Malacostraca; order Decapoda; family Palinuridae; genus Panulirus; species Panulirus ornatus. The sequence goes on along the minus strand of NC_092228.1, from coordinate 29,232,883 downwards.
CACACACACACATACATATATATACATATGAAAAATGTAAGAAACAATTTAGAAAACTGAAACTTCTAGCTTGAAATGAATGAAAAAAATGAATGTCACATAATGGTTCAACCTCTGGCTATGGAAAAAAGGAAATGTATAATTTATTTACACAAACGTCAATAGCAGTTCTCATCAATTTAACCACTGTATCAATAAGCTTCAACGTCTAAGCTACATTTTTCTCCAATTTCACTATTTTCCTTCACATTTTCAATTTTGTCTGAAGGTTCTACTTCAAGAGTGATTGTTTTTCCAGTAAGGGTCTTCACATCTTGGTTACATCCACACACATTTAGGCACCCCGCGTAAGAGAGATGTGTGGTAATAAAAAGAGTGCGGTCCAGAGAGCAGAAGAGGGTGTTTTGAAATGGATTGGTCACATGGAGAGAATGAGTGAGGAAAGATTGACCAAGAGGATATATGTGTCAGAGGTGGAGGGAACAAGAAGTGGGAGACTGAATTGGAGGTGGAAAGATGGAGTGAAAAAGATTTTGAGTGATCAGGGCCTGAACATGCAGGAGGGTGAATGGCATGCAAGGATTAGAGTGAATTGGAACGATGTGGTATACCGGGGTCGACGTGCTGTCAATGGATTGAACCAGAGCATGTGAAGCATCTGGGGTAAACCATGGAAAGTTCTGTTGGGCCTGGATGTGGAAAGGGACCTGTGGTTTCGGTGCATTATTACATGACAGCTAGAGACTGAGTGTGAACGAATGTGGCCTTTGTTGTCTTTTCTTAGCACTACCTCACGCACATGAGGGGGGGAGGGGGTTGTTATTTCATGTGTGGCAGGGTGGCGATGGGAATGAATAAAGGCAGACAGTATGAATTATATACATGTGTTATCATGTACTTTCCTAAGATCTTGTTTAAGTTAAAACTCTTAAATTATTTTGTCCTCCTTACTACGCACCACTGCCTCTCTGCCACGTTGGAACCAGATCGTTCTGCGTTAGGATTCATTAGTTCAAGTCCTTGTTGCTTCGTCTCACTTTGTTCTGAGACAAGCCAGGCTTCATACCAACCCTTTATATATTGGTGCGATGCCTTCCACGTCAGTCTCATCCCAGACGGCATCCTGAGGTGTAGTGGCTCTTCCCCGAGGTGTGGTGGTGTGGCAGGGGAGCAGAACGATTTTGTTATATAAGTTAAGCTGCCTTTGTGGTTAAATGCACTTGTGGTTGTGTTAACATAGTTTTATGTTGTGTGCTGGGAAATTGCTTTTCATTTGATTTGTGGTAATATTTTTCTATTCATGGGGATGTGATTCATGGATTCATTGTTGATTGAATTTGGTTAATTAGTTATTATACTTGCTGTTACTTTGTGATTTTGTGTTACTTCTATGTTTTGATTAATAACACTGATCATTATCAACCCGGGCTCATTCTAGACCTAATAAAATAATTTTTCACAATCATTTATGACGGGTCTTCTCCTCACAGTATAACCTAGACAAAAGTGCTCTATATTGACCATTACTTTCATTACTGTGAGAGCTAGATTCGTTATATGGGGGCCTGTACAGGAGGTTTGTTATTCAATAAGTTTCCTTGTGCACACCACATAGACTTGTTAACCGTCCTTATATTAAATTGATTTAGTTCCGTGGGAAGGTAACTCTTAATCTAGTTATAAGTTTTGGTTATTTCTCGAGTGTATAACTGCCTTATACCTGGCCAGTGCATAGCTAGTTAGCTTTCCTACATAATTAATGGTATAGCCTGTTTCTGCTACGTCCCACAAGTGTTCATACCTAAGAAATCTACACTGACTCCCATAAATCGTCATACAGAAACTCTCACTCATTTCTAATCTGAGCCAGCGAAGCTCATCATTTCTCTCTCTTTAATTTACACTCGTTTGTAACTTGACCAGTCTCAAACTTTTAATAAGTACTCTGTATAGTTTTGGTAATTCCAGTGCGTATGTATGGGAAATATGTTACTACCTTAACTACACACTGGCTCGTTACAAGTTGAAAGTGTCTACCTGCGGTTTTCATACTATTTACTAGCTTGGGAAGTATTTGGTGTGATTACCAACATTTCTCACTTAACTTTATATATCCATTCCTATTGTCCTTTAACCTGTTTTTGCCTTGTTCACCATGACTGACTTTGACCCCGTAAGGTTTGTAAGTAACCCTTCAGTTGAGGAACTTGATTCAGATAATATAACTAAGGATGATCTTAAGTTTATTGCCACTACATTTCGAGTGCCATTCACTCATAGTACAACTAAGGATGAACTTAAGTCTAACATTGAAGCCTACTTAAAGGCCACAGATTTTACTACCCATCATTGCACATCAACTCCTGACCTACAGACTACTCTTGAGATTGAGACTGCTAAACTCCAAGCTTTACAAGTTAAACTACAGACTGAACTCGCTGAACGTGAAACCACAAGACTGAAGCGCGAACACGAGTTAAAGGTCTTACAGCTGAAACAAAGCATCCCAGATACAGAAGCTCCTGTCAAGTTTGATGTTGCCAAGCATGTCAAGCTTCTCCCTATTTTCACAGAGAAGAATCCAGAAGCCTTCTTTAGACAATCTGAAACAACAGCAGAACACTTCAAATGGCCCAAGGAGCACTGGGTCTGGCTCCTAAAGCCCAAGCTTGTGGGTAAGGCAGTTGATGTGTGTGATGGGATTCATGATATTACTAACTATGAGGAGATAAAAGAGGCAATTCTGGCCATGTATTCTATTACAACTGAAGGTTACAGACAGGCTTTTAGGAACCTAACTAAAACTCAAACTCAAACCTATTCAGAATTTGCTGCTGAGAAACTTAGATCATTTAATAGTTGGATTAAATCGGCTAGTGTAGATACATTTGAAGGCCTGGTCAACTTGCTTATGCTTGAAGAGTTTAAGAGAAAGGTTCCATACTAAATAATGGTGCATATAACCAACAGGGAGGAAACAGATTACTTAAAGGCAGCTAAGCTCGCTGACGTCTACTCCCTTATCCATCATCCACAACAGGGAGAAGGGAAAACTACCCCTTCTACTGTAAGGTCACGTGCAGGTTCCACACACGCTAAGCATGTTTCTGGACAGGGTCAACTAGGTGAGAAATATGCTTAGGTCTGTAGGTTCTGTAAGAAAGAAGGACACCTTATAAAGGATTGTCCTGATCCTAGGTGTAAGGTATCTAAGGGCACAACCGCCACTGCGACAAACTTCACAAAACCTGTGGCAACCACCAACCTACAGGATTCTCCAACATCATTCGACCTCTTTCAACCATTCCACTCCCCTGGCAGTGTGTCTCTAGGCCCTGGCAAGCAACAACACCCTGTACAGATCATCAGAGACACTGCATCGGCCCAGTCTCTGATCCACAAGGCATCTCTCCCTGATATTGTCTCTAAACTAACGGGTGAGAAGGTCTATCTCAAATTGGTCAACGCCAGCACTCCAGTACACCTTGCCAAAATAGAGCTTGACTGTGAGGCAGTGAAAGGCACAGTAACTGTAGGAGTAGTTGATACTCCTCTACCTATACCTGACGCCACCTTCCTTCTTGGTAACGACCTAGCCGGCAGTCTGGTCATCCCTGCACTAACTATTCGAGACACTCCACTGCCCTATAGCCCTACTGAAGACATTGAGAAGGAGCAGCCAACACTGTTCCCCATCTGTGCCGTCACACGCTCTCAACATCAACGGACCGTGGACGAGGAGGATCCTACACCACCTCTCTTTCCTAAGCCCTGCAATGAAGGTTATACTACTTGTGATCTGGATGTATCTCCCTTAAACAAGCTGATATCCGAGCACAAACTAGAGGAGGCCCAGCGACAGGACCCAACCCTGGCGAAGTAACACCAGGAGGTCCTGCCGAAAGAAGATATCCTCGACACACCTGCCTTCTACTACCAAGACAACATCCTTATGAGGTTCTATAGACCCCCTAAACTCTCTGATGAAGATACATGGGCCGAGACGCATCAAGTGGTAGTTCCACAGTGTATAAGGCAGCCTCTTATGGAAATTGCACATGAAGGTTTTAGTGGTCACTTAGGAATTAAAAAAACCTACCTCAAACTACTTAATGATTTCTATTGGCCTGGTATGAAGAAGGATATAGTTTCATTTATCAATTCTTGCTTAACTTGTCAGATTGTAGGGAAACCTAATCAATCAATTCCACTATATCCATTGCAACCCATTCCAGTTCCTTCAGAACCCTTTCAAAAGATTATTATTGACATAGTTGGTCCCTTGCCAAAGTCTAAGAAGGGAAATCAGTATATACTTACAGTACTTTGCCCTACATCTAGATACCCAGAGGCTTTTCCTCTAAAGACTATCTCTGCCAAAAATGTAGCTAATAAATTAATCCACATGTTCACTACTTTCGGTATCCCTCAGGAGGTACAAAGTGACCGTGGCACCAACTTCACCAGCGATCTCTTCAAAGATGTGCTTCAGGAGCTAGGTATCAAACAGACCCTGTCCACAGCATATCACCCGCAGAGTCAAGGTGTCCTTGAGAAGCACCATCAAACCCTCAAATCAATGATACACAAGTACTGTCATGAGAGGAATCAGGATTGGGATGAAGGGTTACCCTTTCTCTTATTTGCTGTTCGAGAATCTCCACACGAGTCACTTGGTTGTTCACCTTTTGAGCTCGTCTCTGGTAGACAAGTCAGAGGACCTCTTAAAGTGGTTAAAGATGAGCTCATTAGTCATAAAGTTCCACTGAAATCTGTCACAACCTACTTGCAACAACTGAAAGATAACCTTGATAAGATACGTAAATTTGCTAGGGATAATTTGAAGATTTCACAACATACTATGAAATCAGTATTTGATGGTAAAGCTAAAGTCAGAAACTTTCAGGAAGGAGATAAAGTTCTAGCTTACTTCCCAATTACTGGTTCTCCTCTGTCAGCCAAGTATCACGGTCCTTACACAATAAAATCTAAAGTTGATGATTACAGTTACATAATAAGGACTCCTGGTCGTCATAGAGCAACACAATTTGTCAATGTTAACCTTCTAAAACCTTTTCTATCACAGAATCCTGGACGTGACCAGATAGAATTGCCATGCAACGTAATGGGTTCACAGGTAGATAACACTCTTGATACTTCTGGCACAGCTAACAATTGGAAAGGACATTCAAACTCTGACATACTACAAGACTTGCCTAAATTTCTTGCACATTTGCAACCTGAACAAGTCAAAGAAGTCTCAAGTGTGCTCTTAAGTCATTCTAATGTGATATCAGACACGCCAGGCCATTGTACAATTATGTCTCATGATGTTGTACTAATTCCTGGAACAAACCCTATCAGCCAGCCACCATACAGAATACCACATCAAAAGAGAGGGCAGATGAAGAAAGAGGTGGACTACCTACTAAACAACAACCTGGCTGTACCTAGCTGTTCACCTTGGGCATCTCCCTGCTTGCTCGTTCCTAAGGAGGACGGACAGCTTCGCCTGTGCACAGACTACTGTCGACTCAACGGTGTCACCCAGTCAGATGCCTATCCATTGCCCCGCATCGATGATCTGATTGATACGGTGGGACAGTCCAGGTATATTTCAAAGATAGATCTGAGTAAAGGGTTTTATCAGATTCCATTAACTGAAAATGCTCAAATTATCTCGGTATTTATAGCACCATTTGGGTTATATGAGTACAGAGTAATGCCGTTTGGTGTGCGTAACAGCCCAGGGACATTCCAGCGTACAATGAATTTTCTGTTCCAAGATCTGGACAAAGTTGAAGTATACTTGGATGACATAATTATTTACTCAGACACTTGGTATAATCATATGCACAGACTGTCAGCTGTTCTCCAGAAACTCCAGGACGCTCCCCTCACCATCAAGCTGGCCAAATCAACTTTCTGCCGCGCCCAGGTCACCTAAGGTCACCTACCTGGGACTTGAGGTAGGAAAAGGAAATGTTCGACCTAAGTCTGCCAACATAAGCGCTATCCTCTCCTACCCAATGCCAGATACCAAGAAGAGTTTGATGCGCTTCCTCGGTATGGCGGGTTTCTACTGCCGCTACTGCCCAAATTTCTCTTCTGTGGTTGCCCCTCTCACACATCTAACGAGTGGGAAGGTGACATTTAAGTGGACGGAGAAATGCCAGGAAGCCTTCAACCACTTGAAAAGCCTATTTGTCTCATGAACCCGTCCTGATGGCCCCTAACTTCGCTCAACCCTTCGTTCTTCAAACAGACGCAAGCGATGTAGCCGCTGGAGCAGTCTTACTACAAGAGACGGACAGAATAATGCATCCAATAGCATATCACTCCGCAAAATTTAACAAGCATCAGAAGTCTTATAGTACCATCGAGAAGGAGCTCCTGGCTATCGTCTCTGCAATCAAGAAGTTCGAGTGCTACCTCTACGGCCATCAAAGACTTGTGGTTTACACGGACCATAACCCCATCACGTTCCTCAACCGCAACAAATTCTCCAATCAACGCCTGCTGAGATGGTTGCTCTTCTTGCAACCGTACAACCTCCAGATTAAACACATCAAAGGATCTGAAAACAGGATAGCGGACGCTTTATCACGAGTTTAGGTCTCAGTCAGTACATCTCTGTATATATATTTTTTAACTTTCCCTTCAGGAAACTTCTCTTTCGGGGGAGGTATCATGTACTCTCCTAAGATCTTGTTTAAGTTAAAACTTATATTATTTTGTCGAGGATGTAAGGCATGTGTACGTGTAGGAAGAGAGGAAAGTGATTGGTTCTCATTGAATGTAGGTTTGCGGCAGGGGTGTGTGATGTCTCCATGGTTGTTTAATTTGTTTATGGATGGGGTTGTTAGGGAGGTGAATGCAAGAGTTTTGGAAAGAGGGGCAAGTATGAAGTCTGTTGTGGATGAGAGAGCTTGGGAAGTGAGTCAGTTGTTGTTCGCTGATGATACAGCGCTGGTGGCTGATTCATGTGAGAAACTGCAGAAGCTGGTGACTGAGTTTGGTAAAGTGTGTGAAAGAAGAAAGTTAAGAGTAAATGTGAATAAGAGCAAGATTATTAGGTACAGTAGGGTTGAGGGTCAAGTCAATTGGGAGGTAAGTTTGAATGGAGAAAAACTGGAGGAAGTAAAGTGTTTTAGATATCTGGGAGTGGATCTGGCAGCGGATGGAACCATGGAAGCGGAAGTGAATCATAGGGTGGGGGAGGGGGCGAAAATCCTGGGAGCATTGAAGAATGTGTGGAAGTCAAGAACATTATCTCGGAAAGCAAAAATGGGTATGTTTGAAGGAATAGTGGTTCCAACAATGTTGTATGGTTGCGAGGCGTGGGCTATGGATAGAGTTGTGCGCAGGAGGGTGGATGTGCTAGAAATGAGATGTTTGAGGACAATGTGTGGTGTGAGGTGGTTTGATCGAGTAAATAATGTAAGGGTAAGAGAGATGTGTGGAAATAAAAAGAGCATGGTTGAGAGAGCAGAAGAGGGTGTTTTGAAATGGTTTGGGCACATGGAGAGAATGAGTGAGGAAAGATTGACCAAGAGGATATATGTGTCGGAGGTGGAGGGAACGAGGAGAAGTGGGAGACCAAATTGGAGGTGGAAAGATGGAGTGAAAAAGATTTTGAGTGATCGGGGCCTGAACATGCAGGAGGGTGAAAGGCCGGCAAGGAATAGAGTGAATTGGATCGATGTGGTATACCAGGGTTGACGTGCTGTCAGTGGATTGAATCAGGGCATGTGAAGCGTCTGGGGTAAACCATGTAAAGTTGTGTGGGGCCTGGATGTGGAAAGGGAGCTGTGGTTCGGGCATTATTGCATGACAGCTGGAGACTGAGTGTAAATGAATGGGGCTTTTGTTATCTTTTCCTAGCGCTACCTCGCACACATGAGGGGGGAGGGGGATGGTATTCCATGGGTGGCGAGGTGGCGATGGGAATGAATAAAGGCAGACAGTGTGAATTGTGTGCATGGGTATATATGTATGTGTCTGTGTGTGTATATATATATATGTGTACATTAAGATGTATAGGTATGTATATTTGCGTGTGTGGACATGTGTGTATATACATGTGTATGGGGGTGGGTTGGGCCATTTCTTTCTTCTGTTTCCTTGCACTACCTTGCAAATGCGGGAGACAGCGACAAAGCAAAAAAAAAAAAAAAAATTATTTTGTCCTCCATACTACGCACCACTGCCTCTCTGCCACGTTGGAACCAGATCATTCTGCGTTAGGATTCATTAGTTCAAGTCCTTATTGCTTTGTCTCAATTTGTTCTGAGACAAGCCGGGCTTCATACCAACCCTTTATATATCGCTGCCGATGCCTTCCACGGCAGTCTCATCCCAGACGGCATCCTGAGGTGTAGTGGCTCTTCCCCGAGGTGTGGTGGTGTGGTAGGGGAGCAGAATGATTTTGTTATATAAGTTAAGCTGCCTTTGTGGTTAAATGCACTTGTGGTTGTGTTAACATAGTTTTATGTTGTGTGCTGGGAAATTGCTTTTCATTTGATTTGTGGTAATATTTTTCTATTCATGGGGATGTGATTCACGGATTCATTGTTGATTGAATTTGGTTAATTAGTTATTATACTTGCTGTTACTTTGTGATTTTGTGTTACTTCTATGTTTTGATTAATAATACTGATCATTATCAACCTGGGCTCATTCTAGACCTAATAAAATAATTTTTCATGATCATTTATGACGGGTCTTCTCGCAGTATAACCTAGACAACAGTGCTCTATATCAACCATTACTTTCATTACTGTGAGAGCTAGATTCGTTATAATATATATATATATATATATTATCCCTGGGGACAGAGGAGAAAGAATACTTCTCACGTATTTCCCTGCGTGTCGTAGAAGGCGACTAAAAGGGAAGGGAGCGGGGGGCTGGAAATCCTCCCCTCTTGTTTTTAATTTTCCAAAAGAAGGAACAGAGAAGGGGGCCAAGTGAAGATATTCCCTCAAAGGCTCAGTCCTCTGTTCTTAATGCTACCTCGCTAACACGGGAAATGGCAAATAGTATTTTTTTGACTTTCTAAAATTGGAAACAGAAGAAGGAGTCAAGCGGGGAGTGCTCATCCTCCTCGAAGGCTCAGACTGGGGTGTCTAAATGTGTGTGGATGTAACCAAGATGTGAAAAAAGGAGAGATAGGTAGTATGTTTGAGGAAAGGAACCTGGATGTTTTGGCTCTGAGTGAAACGAAGCTCAAGGGTAAAGGGGAAGAGTGGTTTGGGAATGCCTTGGGAGTAAAGTCAGGGGTTAGTGAGAGGACAAGAGCAAGGGAAAGAGTAGCAGTACTCCTGAAACAGGAGTTGTGGGAGTATGTGATAGAATGTAAGAAAGTAAATTCTCGATTAATATGGGTAAAACTGAAAGTTGATGGAGAGAGATGGGTGATTATTGGTGCATATGCACCTGGGCATGAGAAGAAAAATCATGAGAGGCAAGTGTTTTGGGAGCAGCTGAATAAGTGTGTTAGTGGTTTTGATGCACGAGACTGGGTTATAGTGATGGGTGATTTGAATGCAAAGGTGAGTAATGTGGCAGTTGAGGGAATAATTGGTATACATGCGGTGTTCAGTGTTGTAAATGGAAATGGTGAAGAGCTTGTAGATTTATGTGCTGAAAAAGGACTGGTGATTGGGAATACCTGGTTTAAAAAGCGAGATATACTCAAGTATACGTATGTAAGTAGGAGAGATGGCCAGAGAGCGTTATTGGATTACGTGTCAATTGAAAGGCGCGCGAAAGAGAGACTTTTGGATGTTAATGTGCTGAGGGTGCAACTGGAGGGATGTCTGATCATTATCTTGTGGAGGCTAAGGTGAAGATTTGTAAGGGTTTTCAGAAAAGAAGAGTGAATGTTGGGGTGAAGTGGGTGGTGAGAGTAAGTGAGCTTGGGAAGGAGACTTGTGTGAGGAAGTACCAGGAGAGACTGAGTACAGAATGGAAAAAGGTGAGAACAATGGAAGTAAGGGGAGTGGGGGAGAAATGGGATGTATTTAGGGAATCAGTGATGGATTGAGCAAAAGATGCTTGTGGCATGAGAAGAGTGGGAGGTGGGTTGATTAGAAAGGGTAGTGAGTGGTGGGATGAAGAAGTAAGATTATTAGTGAAAGAGAAGAGAGAGGTATTTGGATGATTTTTGCAGGGAAAAAATGAAATTGAGTGGGAGATGTATAAAAGAAAGAGACAGGAGGTCAAGAGAAAGGTGCAAGAGGTGAAAAAGAGGGCAAATGAGAGTTGGGGTGAGAGAGTATCATTAAATTTTAGGGAGAATAAAAAGATGTTCTGGAAGGAGGTAAATAAAGTGCGTAAGACAAGGGAGCAAATGGGAACTTCAGTGAAGGGCACAAATGGGGAGGTGAAAACAAGTAGTGGTGATGTGAGAAGGAGATGGAGTGAGTATTTTGAAGGCTTGTTGAATGTGTTTGATGATAGAGTGGCAGATATAGGGTGTTTTGGTTGAGGTGGTGTGCAAAGTGAGGGGAAAATGATTTGGTAAATAGAGAAGAGGTAGTAAAAGCTTTGCGGAAGATGAAAGCCGGCAAGGCAGCAAGTTTGGATGGTATTGCAGCGGAATTTATTAAAAAAGGGGGTGACTGTATTGTTGACTGGTTGGTAAGGTTATTTAATGTATGTATGACTCATGGTGAGGTGCCTGAGGATTGGCGGAATGCATGCATAGTGCCATTGTACAAAGGCAAAGGGGATAAGAGTGAGTGCTCAAATTACAGAGGTATAAGTTTGTTGAGTATTCCTGGTAAATCATATGGGAGGGTATTGATTGAGAGGGTGAAGGCATGTACAGAGCATCAGATTGGGGAAGAGCAGTGTGGTTTCAAAAGTGGTAGAGGATGTGTGGATCAGGTGTTTGCTTTGAAGAATGTATGTGAGAAATACTTAGAAAAGCAAATGGATTTGTATGTAGCATTTATGGATCTGGAGAAGGCATATGATAGAGTTGATAGAGATGCTTTATGGAGGGTTTTAAGAATATATGGTGTGGGAGGCAAGTTGTTAGAAGCAGTGAAAAGTTTTTGTCGAGGATGTAAGGCATGTGTACGTGTAGGAAGAGAGGAAAGTGATTGGTTCTCATTGAATGTAGGTTTGCGGCAGGGGTGTGTGATGTCTCCATGGTTGTTTAATTTGTTTATGGATGGGGTTGTTAGGGAGGTGAATGCAAGAGTTTTGGAAAGAGGGGCAAGTATGAAGTCTGTTGTGGATGAGAGAGCTTGGGAAGTGAGTCAGTTGTTGTTCGCTGATGATACAGCGCTGGTGGCTGATTCATGTGAGAAACTGCAGAAGCTGGTGACTGAGTTTGGTAAAGTGTGTGAAAGAAGAAAGTTAAGAGTAAATGTGAATAAGAGCAAGATTATTAGGTACAGTAGGGTTGAGGGTCAAGTCAACTGGGAGGTAAGTTTGAATGGAGAAAAACTGGAGGAAGTAAAGTGTTTTAGATATCTGGGAGTGGATCTGGCAGCGGATGGAACCATGGAAGCGGAAGTGAATCATAGGGTGGGGGAGGGGGCGAAAATCCTGGGAGCATTGAAGAATGTGTGGAAGTCAAGAACATTATCTCGGAAAGCAAAAATGGGTATGTTTGAAGGAATAGTGGTTCCAACAATGTTGTATGGTTGCGAGGCGTGGGCTATGGATAGAGTTGTGCGCAGGAGGGTGGATGTGCTAGAAATGAGATGTTTGAGGACAATGTGTGGTGTGAGGTGGTTTGATCGAGTAAATAATGTAAGGGTAAGAGAGATGTGTGGAAATAAAAAGAGCATGGTTGAGAGAGCAGAAGAGGGTGTTTTGAAATGGTTTGGGCACATGGAGAGAATGAGTGAGGAAAGATTGACCAAGAGGATATATGTGTCGGAGGTGGAGGGAACGAGGAGAAGTGGGAGACCAAATTGGAGGTGGAAAGATGGAGTGAAAAAGATTTTGAGTGATCGGGGCCTGAACATGCAGGAGGGTGAAAGGCCGGCAAGGAATAGAGTGAATTGGATCGATGTGGTATACCAGGGTTGACGTGCTGTCAGTGGATTGAATCAGGGCATGTGAAGCGTCTGGGGTAAACCATGTAAAGTTGTATGGGGCCTGGATGTGGAAAGGGAGCTGTGGTTCAGGCATTACTGCATGACAGCTGGAGACTGAGTGTAAATGAATGGGGCTTTTGTTATCTTTTCCTAGCGCTACCTCGCACACATGAGGGGGGAGGGGGATGGTATTCCATGGGTGGCGAGGTGGCGATGGGAATGAATAAAGGCAGACAGTGTGAATTGTGTGCATGGGTATATATGTATGTGTCTGTGTGTGTATATATATGTGTACATTAAGATGTATAGGTATGTATATTTGCGTGTGTGGACATGTGTGTATATACATGTGTATGGGGGTGGGTTGGGCCATTTCTTTCTTCTGTTTCCTTGCACTACCTCGCAAATGCGGGAGACAGCGACAAAGCAAAAAAAAAAAAAAAATTATTTTGTCCTCCATACTACGCACCACTGCCTCTGCCACGTTGGAACCAGATCATTCTGCGTTAGGATTCATTAGTTCAAGTCCTTGTTGCTTCGTCTCACTTTGTTCTGAGACAAGCCGGGCTTCATACCAACCCTTTATATATCGGTGCCGATGCCTTCCACGGCAGTCTCATCCCAGACGGCATCCTGAGGTGTAGTGGCTCTTCCCCGAGGTGTGGTGGTGTGGTAGGGGAGCAGAACGATTTTGTTATATAAGTTAAGCTGCCTTTGTGGTTAAATGCACTTGTGGTTGTGTTAACATATTTTTATGTTGTGTGCTGGGAAATTGCTTTTCATTTGATTTGTGGTAATATTTTTCTATTCATGGGGATGTGATTCACGGATTCATTGTTGATTGAATTTGGTTAATTAGTTATTATACTTGCTGTTACTTTGTGATTTTGTGTTACTTCTATGTTTTGATTAATAATACTGATCATTATCAACCTGGGATCATTCTAGACCTAATAAAATAATTTTTCATGATCATTTATGACGGGTCTTCTCGCAGTATAACCTAGACAACAGTGCTCTATATCAACCATTACTTTCATTACTGTGAGAGCTAGATTCGTTATAATATATATATATATATATATTATCCCTGGGGACAGAGGAGAAAGAATACTTCTCACGTATTTCCCTGCGTGTCGTAGAAGGCGACTAAAAAGGAAGGGAGCGGGGGGCTGGAAATCCTCCCCTCTTGTTTTTAATTTTCCAAAAGAAGGAACAGAGAAGGGGGCCAAGTGAAGATATTCCCTCAAAGGCTCAGTCCTCTGTTCTTAATGCTACCTTGCTAACACGGGAAATGGCAAATAGTATTTTTTTGACTTTCTAAAATTGGAAACAGAAGAAGGAGTCAAGCGGGGAGTGCTCATCCTCCTCGAAGGCTCAGACTGGGGTGTCTAAATGTGTGTGGATGTAACCAAGATGTGAAAAAAGGAGAGATAGGTAGTATGTTTGAGGAAAGGAACCTGGATGTTTTGGCTCTGAGTGAAACGAAGCTCAAGGGTAAAGGGGAAGAGTGGTTTGGGAATGCCTTGGGAGTAAAGTCAGGGGTTAGTGAGAGGACAAGAGCATGGGAAAGAGTAGCAGTACTCCTGAAACAGGAGTTGTGGGAGTATGTGATAGAATGTAAGAAAGTAAATTCTCGATTAATATGGGTAAAACTGAAAGTTGATGGAGAGAGATGGGTGATTATTGGTGCATATGCACCTGGGCATGAGAAGAAAGATCATGAGAGGCAAGTGTTTTGGGAGCAGCTGAATGAGTGTGTTAGTGGTTTTGATGCACGAGACTGGGTTATAGTGATGGGTGATTTGAATGCAAAGGTGAGTAATGTGGCAGTTGAGGGAATAATTGGTATACATGAGGTGTTCAGTGTTGTAAATGGAAATGGTGAAGAGCTTGTAGATTTATGTGCTGAAAAAGGACTGGTGATTGAGAATACCTGGTTTAAAAAGCGAGATATACTCAAGTATACGTATGTAAGTAGGAGAGATGGCCAGAGAGCGTTATTGGATTACGTGTCAATTGAAAGGCGCGCGAAAGAGAGACTTTTGGATGTTAATGTGCTGAGGGGTGCAACTGGAGGGATGTCTGATCATTATCTTGTGGAGGCTAAGGTGAAGATTTGTAAGGGTTTTCAGAAAAGAAGAGTGAATGTTGGGGTGAAGTGGGTGGTGAGAGTAAGTGAGCTTGGGAAGGAGACTTGTGTGAGGAAGTACCAGGAGAGACTGAGTACAGAATGGAAAAAGGTGAGAACAATGGAAGCAAGGGGAGTGGGGGAGAAATGGGATGTATTTAGGGAATCAGTGATGGATTGAGCAAAAGATGCTTGTGGCATGAGAAGAGTGGGAGGTGGGTTGATTAGAAAGGGTAGTGAGTGGTGGGATGAAGAAGTAAGATTATTAGTGAAAGAGAAGAGAGAGGCATTTGGACGATTTTTGCAGGGAAAAAATGAAATTGAGTGGGAGATGTATAAAAGAAAGAGACAGGAGGTCAAGAGAAAGGTGCAAGAGGTGAAAAAGAGGGCAAATGAGAGTTGGGGTGAGAGAGTATCATTAAATTTTAGGGAGAATAAAAAGATGTTCTGGAAGGAGGTAAATAAAGTGCGTAAGACAAGGGAGCAAATGGGAACTTCAGTGAAGGGCACAAATGGGGAGGTGAAAACAAGTAGTGGTGATGTGAGAAGGAGATGGAGTGAGTATTTTGAAGGCTTGTTGAATGTGTTTGATGATAGAGTGGCAGATATAGGGTGTTTTGGTTGAGGTGGTGTGCAAAGTGAGGGGAAAATGATTTGGTAAATAGAGAAGAGGTAGTAAAAGCTTTGCGGAAGATGAAAGCCGGCAAGGCAGCAAGTTTGGATGGTATTGCAGCGGAATTTATTAAAAAAGGGGGTGACTGTATTGTTGACTGGTTGGTAAGGTTATTTAATGTATGTATGACTCATGGTGAGGTGCCTGAGGATTGGTGGAATGCATGCATAGTGCCATTGTACAAAGGCAAAGGGGATAAGAGTGAGTGCTCAAATTACAGAGGTATAAGTTTGTTGAGTATTCCTGGTAAATCATATGGGAGGGTATTGATTGAGAGGGTGAAGGCATGTACAGAGCATCAGATTGGGGAAGAGCAGTGTGGTTTCAAAAGTGGTAGAGGATGTGTGGATCAGGTGTTTGCTTTGAAGAATGTATGTGAGAAATACTTAGAAAAGCAAATGGATTTGTATGTAGCATTTATGGATCTGGAGAAGGCATATGATAGAGTTGATAGAGATGCTTTATGGAGGGTTTTAAGAATATATGGTGTGGGAGGCAAGTTGTTAGAAGCAGTGAAAAGTTTTTATCGAGGATGTAAGGCATGTGTACGTGTAGGAAGAGAGGAAAGTGATTGGTTCTCAGTGAACGTAGGTTTGCGGCAGGGGTGTGTGATGTCTCCATGGTTGTTTAATTTGTTTATGGATGGGGTTGTTAGGGAGGTGAATGCAAGAGTTTTGGAAAGAGGGGCAAGTATGAAGTCTGTTGTAGATGAGAGAGCTTGGGAAGTGAGTCAGTTGTTGTTCGCTGATGATACAGCGCTGGTGGGTGATTCATGTGAGAAACTGCAGAAGCTGGTGACTGAGTTTGGTAAAGTGTGTGAAAGAAGAAAGTTAAGAGTAAATGTGAATAAGAGCAAGGTTATTAGGTACAGTAGGGTTGAGGGTCAAGTCAACTGGGAGGTAAGTTTGAATGGAGAAAAACTGGAGGAAGTAAAGTGTTTTAGATATCTGGGAGTGGATCTGGCAGTGGATGGAACCATGGAAGCGGAAGTGAATCATAGGGTGGGGGAGGGGGTGAAAATCCTGGGAGCCTTGAAGAATGTGTGGAAGTCGAGAATATTATTTCGGAAAGCAAAAATGGGTATGTTTGAAGGAATAGTGGTTCCAACAATGTTGTATGGTTGCGAGTCGTGGGCAATGGATAGAGTTGTGCGCAGGAGGATGGATGTGCTGGAAATGAGATGTTTGAGGACAATGTGTGGTGTGAGGTGGTTTGATCGAGTAAGTAATGTAAGGGTAAGAGAGATGTGTGGAAATAAAAAGAGCGTGGTTGAGAGAGCAGAAGAGGGTGTTTTGAAATGGTTTGGGCACATGGAGAGAATGAGTGAGGAAAGATTGACCAAGAGGATATATGTGTCGGAGGTGGAGGGAACGAGGAGAAGTGGGAGACCAAATTGGAGGTGAAAAGATGGAGTGAAAAAGATTTTGTGTGATCGGGGCCTGAACATGCAGGAGGGTGAAAGGTGTGCAAGGAATAGAGTGAATTGGATCGATGTGGTATACTGGGGTTGACGTGCTGTCAGTGGATTGAATCAGGGCATGTGAAGCGTCTGGGGTAAACCATGGAAAGTGTGTGGGGCCTGGATGTGGAAAGGGAGCTGTGGTTTCGGGCATTATTGCATGACAGCTAGAGACTGAGTGTGAACAAATGGGGCCTTTGTTGTCTTTTCCTAGTGCTACCTCGCACACATGAGGGGGGAGGGGGACGGTATTCCATGTGTGGCGAGGCTGGCGATGGGAATGAATAAAGGCAGACAGTGTGAATTGTGTGCATGGGTATATATGTATGTGTCTGTGTGTGTATATATATGCGTACATTGAGATGTATAGGTATGTATATTTGCGTGTGTGGACGTGTATGTATATACATTGTGTATGGGGGTGGGTTGGGCCATTTCTTTCGTCTGTTTCCTTGCGCTACCTCGCAAACGCGGGAGACAGCGACAAAGCAAAATAAATAAATAAATGAATATATATATATATATATTCATACATATGAATGTGTATGTGAGTGGATGGGTTTTCTTCATCTGTTTTCTTGCGCTAATGTGGGAAACAGTGATTAAGTATAATAACGACAATTAAATAACATGGAAAAGTACCATGTCTGAGAAATCATGGAGATATCTTACGATGAAGGTCTTTGTACTATGTTCTGCAAAATCAAATCTGCAGTAAGTATGAAAATACCCTGTACATTCAAACTGTATGTTGAAAAAATCATATCATAAACACAAAATTAAGCAATATAGTAGTCACCCACCTGCAGAACCAAGCTTGAATAGGACCAGCCAAATGTTAAAATGATTATGCTAATAAGCATCAGGTTATGTATCACGGATGATAGAAACCTTACCACCTCTGCAACCCGATCCTGAGAAGACAGAAAGATTTGGTTACAATCTTATAGACATTTATTGTATAACTACCTAAAACTTTTTGTAAATTCCAATTTATTATTCAAAGTCCTTTTCTATATAAATGGAAGGATTAAAATCATACAGCATCCAGCTTAAACTAAAGCTTCCACACTACAGTAGTGTTTCTAACTTATTTACTCTGCACATAAAGCATGACTAATGTTTCCAATCAAACCTCTTCCCTTGACAGCAAAACTCTCAGTAAACATGATCAACAAAGGGACCCAGTGGTCAGCTGCTATTTGAATTCCTTTGGATAACACACACTGCCCTAGCATTCTTATCATAAATACCTCTATCCAGTAGGTTGTAGTTGGTTGGCAGCCAATGACCAGGGAGGTATATTATCAGTATTACCCACCTGGGTATTGGGAGGGTTAGTGACAGCTGCATAGTGAACCAGCACTTCGGTGGTTGTCAAGTTTCAATACTCTAATGTAAGTAGCTGTCTTTTTGTTTCTGCCTCACTCACATGTGGACTACTAGCATCCTGATTGCAAACATACAGTCTCTCTTTGTCACACATAAAGCTTAACAACAGTTAACTAAGTTCATTTTCCTGTGATGAGCACTTTGCACTAGCCCTGCCTTCTGGGGAAATGGTAGGAGCAATAGAAAGAAGCAAAAGATGGGAGCATTTAGGCAAGACCATTAGGTAGAAGAAGTAGGTAGGAACAACAGGCATGAGCATTATGTAGACACAGTTTGTAGGAACATTAGGTAGGCACCTCTGCAAACACTGCGCTTGAGTTGCCCTTTGCCAGTGGCCTGTTAGGGGTAAGCACTAAAGGCTAAGAAGCAGCATTGGAGTTCACTAGTTATGGAGACTCTATTGCCATGGCCATCCCCTTGAGAGAGTTCCAGGTGGGAACAAGCATCAGAGATACAGATAGACAGATATACAGAAAACCTCTATCCCTAAAAAATCCTCCTCCTTATCTGTTTTTCTTTGGTCATCTAACTCTTCTTTTTTTAAACTGTAATACTAAAGATCTTTACTACCAAACGATTTACCATACAAAGTACATAGCTACATCATTTTCACAAGCCTTCACTCATGCCTTTCTAACATTTCTTAAAAATAAAAATCTTTGTCATACTTCCATCATTTATCTATTCAACTAATTCCAACTATACTATGAAGTTATCAATTTGTTCTGCTCTTACACTTCCACATATTTGGACCTATGAAAAATATACTTTCAAACCAATATATCAGACTTACAATTACCAAAGGCTTTAATGAACCCCCAATTCTTCTCCAATATGAAACTAAACCAGCTAACTGATCATAACGACACTAACTTACTTTCAAGTAACATTCTAATTCTTCTTATCTAATACTAATCCTAAACTATGATAGTGTCTTTCTTTCAAAAATACTTTGGATTGGAAAAAGACTCAAATCTGTAGATAATAAGATATAAATTCCTGAAAGAGCATGGACAAAAAATAAGCACAAGTTTTGTTTGGTATTGGTCGTGAGGAGAACTATTGGTCATCAACAGATGTGAATATTGTACAAAGTAGTAGGTTAATTATTGTACAAAGTAGTAGGTTAATTAGATCCACAACCAACTGTTAGATGTAAAAAATGTGACACTGGAATATATGACTGCTTACTTGTAAATGAATATGATGCAAAACCAACTTTGGTTTTCATCTGCGAGCCATGTACGACAAGTATTACACCTATGATAATGTCTATAGTTCGAAAAAGAAAAATTTACCAAATGATAAACACTGGAATATGGGTGATGAAAATAAGATACAAGAAACAAGGAAGGATGCAAAGAATGCACACAAGGACTGATAATAAGACATAGAGAGATCTGAAAAACATGATATGGAATATTAAGAGATGGATGTAATACATGAACAGGCAATATAAATAATACAAAAAGCAGATTAAATGAAAGTTTGAGTCAGGAGCAGAATAAGAGGAGCATTGTTGATTATTCTGCAGTGAATGCTATGCACTAGTCCTGCCTTTTGACAAGATGATAGGAGCAATAGATAGATGTGGTAAGCAGAAGCACTGGACACAAGCATTACGTAGAAATTGCAGGTATGAACATTAACTGGGAGCATTAAATAAAAGTAGCAGGATGGAAATTAGGTAGACACATTAGGTAGCTGTAGGTGGTGGGACCATTAGGTAGAAGCATCTGAAAACACGGCAAAAGAGTGGCCCTCTATTCCAGTGACCTGTTAAGGGGGAGGCATTAATGCTTACGAAGTGACACTAGGATTCTCCAGTTATGAAGAACAGGCATCAGAGCTATGGAAAGATAGACAAATTATTAAAAATCTATCTATATATATTTTCAGATGCCTGTTTCCTCTGGAAACTCCCTCAAGGGGGGTGGTCAGAGCAAAAGACTCTACATAACATGTGAATTTCTCACCCTCCTCACCCTTAACAGGCTATTGGCAGAGGGCAACTCTAGCAGAGTGTTTCCAGAGGCTCCTACCGAATGTTCCTTCTGACTACAGCTCCCTAGTCTTCCTACCCAATGCTCTTACCTAATGTTCCTACTTCCAATTTCTACCTACTGTTCCTACCTCCTCCTTTCATCTATTGCTCCTAATATTTTGCCAATATGCAGGGCTAGCACACAGCACAGCACTCACCACAGGAAAAGCTAAGTTACAAAAAA
This sequence comes from Panulirus ornatus, assembly GCF_036320965.1. Taxonomy (NCBI): domain Eukaryota; kingdom Metazoa; phylum Arthropoda; class Malacostraca; order Decapoda; family Palinuridae; genus Panulirus; species Panulirus ornatus. The sequence goes on along the minus strand of NC_092228.1, from coordinate 29,212,941 downwards.
TGAGTTGTGGGAGTTAAGTGATGTCAAGTGTTATGTGTGATGAGGAGAGATTATTTGCTAATGGACAGAATGCCAGCAGTCCACTTAAGAGAGAGGCAAAATGAAGCACAGTTACCTGGGTCAGAGGAGTGAAACCTGACAACCAAGGAAAAGCTGGCTCACTAAACAGTCGTTATTAACCTTTCCAATACCTATGCGGGTAGTACTGGTAATATAACTCCCTGGTTGGTGGCTGCCTACCAACTACTACCTCCAATTTGATTTTTGCACAAATGCTGATTGAAATAGTTAGAAATCTACTGAATCCAAAAATATAAATTTGTTAAACAAAAGCACAAGGTAAAAGAAGAATAAACATAAAATATAATTGCAGCAACAAAGAAAGATAATTCATGAAAAATAATCTACAAGAATAAACAAAGTCTAATTACCAAACAAAAAATTAATATAATATTTGTCATCATAAATTAAAAATGGATGAATGTAAAAACTAAGGGTAGGCAAACTTAAAAAGTCTGGGGAAATAAAATAAGGTGGTTTAGCAGTTTAAGTCAGCGATAAATTTGAGAGAATTCAGTTTTTGAAAATACCATGTGACACATGAATCAACAGCAGAAAGCATTCAAGACACAATTAACATTATAGCTTATACACCTCCCAAGGATAAGACAGTACAATTTAATTAAGTATTAATAAAAATTGAAGAAATATTTAGATATACAGCCAGACCAGAACCAACAATGATTGGTCAGGCAACATATCATCACCTATATCCTATATAATCACTGTCGTACTTTATATCTCTGGAACTATAAACAGATAAACAAAAATTTTCCATACCTGATCTTGTTCTTTGATTGGTTTCCCCCGATAAACCATCTGGGCAAAATATTTGTACGATGCTGTTTCTATGCTTCTGAACACAAGTCGAGCAGCAAGAGATCCCAAGTTATTCACCACCTGTAGGTAATTAAAACAGAAAAGCTGAGACATAAATCATAAAATACTATGAAGAAGGGAGAAATCCATATAAAATTGTCAGGACAATAACCTGTTATAAAAATCTCTAATGCGGAAAAAAGGCCTTTTTAGATGTAAAGATGGTTATATCTATTTATATCTCTGATGCCTGTTCCAACTGGAACTCCCTCAAAGGGGTGGCCACAGAAACAGCCTCCATAACCAGTGAACTCCAACGCTGCGTCTTAGCCTTTAGTGCTTCACCCTTAACAGGCCACTGGCAGAGAGCAACTCTAGCACAGTGTTTGCAGGGGCTCCTACCTAAAGTTCCTACTGACTACCTCTAACTAATGTATCTACCTAATGCTCCTACCTACTATTTCTACCTAATGCTCCTGCCAAAATGTTTCTACCTACTACTTCTATCTATTGCTCCTACTATTCTGCAAAAAGGCAGAGCTACTGCATAATGCTCAAAACAGGAAAATCTAGGGTTACAAAAGATGAGCTGCATGAGGTAAGTGTTGTCAAGGAGAGATTATATGTTTGGGGTCAGAATGTCAGTAGTCCACGTGTGTGTGAGGGAGAAAAGAAAGACAGCTGCCTGGGTCAGGGGAGTGCAACTTGACAACCAATTAAAAGCCGGCTCACTAAGCAGATGTCACTGACCCTCCAGATACCCATGTAGGGAGTACAGGTAATATATCTCCCCAGTCATTGGCTGCCTACCAACTACTACCCACCTACTATCTCCTTATCTAAACATTCTTAATTAATAATTTATCTAAAAAAATTCCCACACAAATGCACATCAACTCATGAGCATCTAAAATGAAAGTTTACGATAAGGCAAGGCACTCACTCTTTCTGATAACAGCATATAATGACTGATCAACACCACTGTACCACTTTTCTCTGCTAAGTTTGTTTCATAGTAAGCTGAGAGAGAGAGACAGACAGACAGAAGAGTATCCATAAAGAAATCTCACAATGTTCACCAGCATAAAACTTCCTTCCTATAGATTACAAAGAGGTAATTGCAAATAAGTAATTACATAACTTATTTGATTAAAAACCAATTTTTCTCTGCTGCCACACAATATAGATAATTGTCAACCCTGGAATTCAAATTGAACTATTTCTTGCCATTTATAAAGGCTTTTTTCAAATAAATTTGTGCTTGTCTTATGCTAATTCCTTAGTTCACTTGGCAATGCATTAAATAATTTTTCATCTTTTCTGTTCAGCCCAAGTAAATTTTTGTTGTTTCCTTAGTATGCTTCAGTAAATCACTGCAAATTTAAATATTCAATTTCTTCTTTGATGAGAGCCTTCTATATTGAGTATATTCCTTTCAATATCCTTAATTTGTTTCCATGCATAGATTACCACATACACCCTCCCGCAACATGGATGTAAGTCGGACACAGGTTAGCTGGTATGTAGAATCTGTCAACCTGCACAGCACTCTTTTATCCACCATTTCTATCATCATTATCTCTTTTTATTAACCAGCTTTATCATATGATTCTGAAGTTTCTTTTTACATTTTATTTAAGATTCTTTAGTTCATATTTCATCCTTTTCATTTTTCAATTTACATCTTTTTCCAGTCATATGTATGGATGGTCATCAATTGGGTAGGTCGTAAGTGTATTTCTCTTCTTAAGCTGTAATGTTTGAGTTGCTGTAACCTCTCTTGATAATCAAAATTCTCCATTCCTTAGATTTTACTTAGGAAGCATTTCTAAATTCTTTCTAGCTTGCTGATTTTGATTTCTCCTTGTGTTCAAGTATTCAAGTTTGCTTTCTATGTATTTACTGAACAGCTTCATGATATATCTCTCATGATATATGTTCTCATTAACATTTGATACAATATTTGACCATATAATGTTCTTTTGACAATGTGTTCTCCATATTCTATCTTTTCCTTGGTCTTTAACTCTGTTTTCTTCATAAGTTTTAATTTCTGCTGGCTCTGTAAAATGCATAATCATTATGTTTAACATCTTTCCATAACTCAGTTGCTCAAATTTTTCTTCAATGAATTTCATTAGTGGAAGAGTTCTAGAGGGAGAGAAACTGGAGAAGAATGCAAAGAATGGCGTACGTGAGACAGGCATGTAAGGACAGGGATAAGTGGAGACTTTAGCTGTGGCCACCCCCTTGATGGGAGTTCCTGAAGGATAGAGGTGTCTGTGATATAGACAGATTTCTAATAGATTCTCCTCTGGCCATTTGTATATCATGTTAAGTTCTTGCATTTTTGCTGTCCTCTTCCGTGTGTACCATTTCACTTTACCTGTGTTATCTGCAAAAGTGTTGTATTACACTTTCTCTTATATCTTCACACACACCATATATCATTTTCATGAAGAGTACTGGGAGAAATACCGTTCCCTGAGGAACTCTTGATAAAACATCTTCCTCAACCAGCACAATTCCCATGTGCTACTAACATGACTTTGCTATTTGATAGAAACTCATTGATCCACTTTTCTATTTCCTTTCTTATGTCCTGTTTTGCTATTTTTTCCAAAAGAATCTTGTGGTTTATCTTTTAAAATGCCTGAGTAAAGTGAAGAAAGATGGATTGGATTGGATTATAAAATTCAGGCTTATAAGCCAAGCACTGGAGTATCTAAGGCTATTCATTGATCTTAATACAGGTTAGAATATTCTATCTTAGAAATTCAATTTAAGGCTCAAACAAATGATCATTTCCAGTTTAGACAGACCAAGAAGGGAAGAACAAAAAGTATAGGAGAAAAATAGCTTACATGTATTCGTCTGAGAGCTCAAACTTGACCTTTGCAGCATGGTTAAACATACCAGGGAAAAGAAAATCCTCTCTGCCATAGCTCAAACCATCATTGCTTCACACAAACCCCATCACCACATTAAGGTCCATGTAGATCAGGGGTCAAGAAAGATGGTATCTAATCTTTCCTTGCATAAGTGTTTTATAGATATGCTTTTCTTGTGTCCTTGCAGCTGTGTCTGTGTATTTTTGCCAAGGGTAAATCCTTCAATAACATGGTTGTTACCAATTAGGTGTTTCATTGTGTATTTCTTTATCACTCTTTCAAAGACCTATATTGTATAAGGTGTGATCAAAAAGTTTGAAGACTGCCTTTATCTTAAAGAATAGTTCACACACATTTTTATAAGAAGTCTCCTTCAAAATAGTCTCCCTCTGATGATATTCTTTAAGCCAAAAATTCTTAAATGGAGCCAGCAGTGTGTGAAGGAGCATTGTTGTGGTGTACAAACCATTGGCCACTTTCAGACAGTTGGTTTTGGTTTCCCCTAACTTTATCCCTTACTCTTTATAAAAGGCCTAGTACACTGTCTGATTACTCTGTACAAATTACATTTGGTGCCACATGTAATAGACAAAGTCTTCAAGCATGAAGTCATACATACAAGTTATACTGTCTCAGTAAAAGCTTTAAATCTTCCCTTATGTATCAGTGATACAAGGTGCCATTTAGCATATCTAAGCTACTTTGGTCAAGATCTGAAAATATGTAATACTCCCGACCAAGAAATGTGTGTTTTGGAATTTTACAAAATTTAGAAATGGGCCCATTGATTGTAATCTCTACATATCTTAACTTTCATGGTTTTGAATATCTAATGCATGTTAAGTGTAAAATGTGAGTGATGCATGTAAATATAAACTATAAGAAACATTTAAGATTACTGAAATAATCACACTTATTTGAATCTTCCTTGTTAAACCCTCCTATGATGCAGTACACGTACCTGAATGTAGACTACGGAAGAGGATGACAGTTATGTGTAAGTGCTAAGCATGGCATAATGCACAGGCAAGGTTAAGGCAACACAGGTTACAAGAGGCAAGTCTTGCATTCCATCCAATGTAAGAGTCAGCATCAATGTGCACAGAGTGTTGTTAAGGATAAACTATGGCTAACAAGAATCATACACAGATAATGGGGCATACTATGCGTCGCACTTTAATGGATATCAACAATGTTTTGCAGCTTACTTCAACACTTCTGGTTTACTCAATTGCTTTGAAGTTGAGACACAGGGAGAGGCACAAAGCAGTTGAGTGATGACATGCATAGAGGACTATCAAAGATAAGCCCTGGCTGGGTATATCATGCAATGTCAAGGGGGATGGTTATGAGGTCAAACTTGCAATGAATAGATGCTTCCTATGTTTTGAAGCACTGCTACACACATATTCTAAAGTCAATTATTTAAAAAGTATATTGTTTTTATCTATCTATCTATCTCTCATGCCTGTTCCCTCCTGTAACTATATCAAATGGGTGGCCATGGCAACAGAGTCTCCATAACTAGTGAACTCTAGTGCTGCTTCTTAGCCTTTAGTGCTTTACCCTCAACAGGCCACTGGCAGAGGGAAACTCTAGTACAGTGTTTGCAGAGGTTTCTACCTAATGTTCTTACCGACTACTTCTATCTAGTACTCGTGCCAAATGTTCCTTCCAACTTTTACCTAATGCTCCTGCCTAAATGATCCTACCTACTACTTTTATCTATTACTGAAACCATTTTGCCAAAAAGTAGGGCTAGCATATAGCACTCACTGCAGAAAAATCTAGATTTACAAAGAACAAGTTGTGAATTAAGCGTTGGAAAGTGTTTTGTGTGAAATGGAGAGACTGTATGTTTGTGGACAGAATGCCTGTACTCCACATGTGGGTGAGGCAGAAAGAAAAGACAGCTACCTAGGTCTGAGGAGTGCAACTTGACAACCACTGAAAAGCTAGCTCACTATTAAGTCGTCACTAACCCTCCTGATACCTAGGCAGATAGTACTAGTAATATACCTCCCTAGTCTTTGGCTGCCTACCAATGATCACCTACATAAATTCATCTTGGATAGGGTAGTACTCATATTTTCTAGCTGGGTGACGAGAAGTATTTCTCTGTTTCGATGAAAGGTGTTCCGAGACGTATTTTTCTATTTCAATGAGAGGTCTTCTGCCCTCAATGGTTTATCCCACTGTTACTGGTTATAGGATCACTGTGTACTTTGAAGAGCATATTCAATCAATGCTTTTAAACTTTTAAGTATTTCAAAAATTTTTATGTCACAATGTAGCATCTGCTCTTAAAAAGGTAACTTTTTTTTTTTTTTTTTTTTTTTTTTTTTTTTTATACTTTGTCGCTGTCTCCCGCGTTTGCGAGGTAGCGCAAGGAAACAGACGAAAGAAATGGCCCAACCCCCCCCCCATACACATGTACATACACACGTCCACACACGCAAATATACATACCTACACAGCTTTCCATGGTTTACCCCAGACGCTTCACATGCCTTGCTTCAATCCACTGACAGCACGTCAACCCCTGTATACCACATGACTCCAATTCACTCTATTTCTTGCCCTCCTTTCACCCTCCTGCATGTTCAGGCCCCGATCACACAAAATCTTTTTCACTCCATCTTTCCACCTCCAATTTGGTCTCCCTCTTCTCCTCGTTCCCTCCACCTCCGACACATATATCCTCTTGGTCAATCTCTCCTCACTCATTCTCTCCATGTGCCCAAACCATTTCAAAACACCCTCTTCTGCTCTCTCAACCACGCTCATTTTATTTCCACACATCTCTCTTACCCTTACGTTACTTACTCGATCAAACCACCTCACACCACACATTGTCCTCAAACATCTCGTTTCCAGCACATCCATCCTCCTGCGCACATCTCTATCCATAGCCCACGCCTCGCAACCATACAACATTGTTGGAACCACTATTCCCTCAAACATACCCATTTTTGCTTTCCGAGATAATGTTCTCGACTTCCACACATTTTTCAAGGCTCCCAAAATTTTCGCCCCCTCCCCCACCCTATGATCCACTTCCGCTTCCATGGTTCCATCCGCTGACAGATCCACTCCCAGATATCTAAAACACTTCACTTCCTCCAGTTTTTCTCCATTCAAACTCACCTCCCAATTGACTTGACCCTCACCCCTACTGTACCTAATAACCTTGCTCTTATTCACATTTACTCTCAACTTTCTTCTTCCACACACTTTACCAAACTCAGTCACCAGCTTCTGCAGTTTCTCACATGAATCAGCCACCAGCGCTGTATCATCAGCGAACAACAACTGACTCACTTCCCAAGCTCTCTCATCCCCAACAGACTTCATACTTGCCCCTCTTTCCAGGACTCTTGCATTTACCTCCCTTACAACCCCATCCATAAACAAATTAAACAACCATGGAGACATCACACACCCCTGCCGCAAACCTACATTCACTGAGAACCAATCACTTTCCTCTCTTCCTACACGTACACATGCCTTACATCCTCGATAAAAACTTTTCACTGCTTCTAACAACTTGCCTCCCACACCATATATTCTTAATACCTTCCACAGAGCATCTCTATCAACTCTATCATATGCCTTCTCCAGATCCATAAATGCTACATATGCTAATGCAGCCTGTTTCTTAGTATGGTAATAACCTTGATGACCTTTCCTGAATTCTTTTAAGCCTAGCATCTTAGTCACATTGATAATATGGAGATCAGAATAGTATTGTCCTTAAAAGCACTTTATAAAGGGTTAAAATGATATCTAATGAGCTTTTAAGAAAGTGGCAGGCAATTAATCCAAATTCTATTTGCTTACTGTATCCTAATCCTTCATAAGAAAAGAAATTATTTGGTGCAGATTCTTTCTTTCATTTAAAAAAGGGAAAAATATGGTGGTTACACTGTCAAATGATACAATCTACTGTCACAATGTTTACAAATTGTTATATAAGATACTGCCATTCCTGTTAATGTTTTAAATTGCACTTTTAATTACCATCTCGACTTTATTTTATTCTTAATGCCAAACAACAGTCAGCATACAGATTTTAACTTAAAGTAGAGGGCCATATCTCACCTGGTATACACCTTGCTGGGCTAAGGATATCAATGGGAAGAAATTCATGAGATAAAATTCTCCCTCTGTCAGAGCAGCCTTTAACCATCCTTGTTTAAAGAAACTCCACGATAGGGATCCCAACTCAGAGTCAACTTCTGGCTGAAAATTGTAATCAAGGATTAAACTCTTACAGCAGCTTACTGTTTCTTTCCTTACTGCTCTACCCTTTCATGTCTTTCCCAATTACTATGACCTGGCACATTTTAAAGACGATTTTTCACCTCCAAAATTCATAAGTACTTTCCCTTGTGCAAAAAGTTTGAAATTAAACAGATTCCATTGTGCATATTTACCTTTCTTTTCTTCTCTTGCACCAAAAGATTTTTCCGCTCTATATTTCAATTAAGGCCCTGCCTTGATGTGGACTTTTGCCTATGACTGGAGTCTCCAACATATAAAAGAAAGGCGGTATCTTGTAACATATCCAAACAAATTACACTAATGGTAGTAACTTCTACACATCATGAAACTATCAAATAAGCCTGTCCATTATGCTGTAACTGTAAACATACCATCATACAACAGCACTTGGACTGTGTGATGACAAAAAAAATACCCTACATCAATACAAGTTCATGTCTTTCTCCATACATATATGGACATTAAAAAGATGAGTTATCAAACAGGGGCAAAGAATGTTATATTAAACTGAAAATGAAATAAAAAAAAATGCATAAAATTCAGTGACTCCATCTATCTTCATTATACCTCTAGCATCTAAACATACCAGCAGAAGCAGAACCCTTCTAGATGCCTGGGGTATCAAAATTTGTATGTCGTTTGTAACAGACTGAATGGCTATAGAATACTGAACACTGGTTTAGCTAAAATGTAAGTCAAAAAGATCCCCAATGCTTGTACAATGAAATGACTGAATAGGTGAAAACTAAATAATTTTAATATTTTATTATACTTTATTGCTGTCTCCCACGTTAGCGAGGTAGCGCAAGGAAACAGACAAAAGAATGGCCCAACCCACCCACATACACATGTATATACATACATGTCCACACATGCACACATACATACCTATACATATCAATGTATACATATATATACACACAGACATATACATTTATACACATGTACATAATTCATACTGTCTGTCCTTATTCATTCCCGTCGCCACCCCACCACACATGAAATGACAACCTCATCCCCCCCGCATGTGCACGAGGTAGCACTAGGAAAAGACAATAAAGGCTACATTCGTTCGCACTCAGTCTCTAGCTGTCATGTAAAATGCACCGAAACCACAGCTCCCTTTCCACATCCAGGCCCTACAAAACTTTCCATGGTTTACCCCAGATGCTGCACATGCCCTGGTTCAATCCATTGACAGCAAGTTGAACTGGCATACCACATCGTTCCAATTCACTCTATTCCTTGCACGCCTTTCACCCTCCCGCATGTTCAGGCCCCGATCACTCAAAATCTTTTGCACTCCATCTTTCCAACTCCAATTTGGTCTCCCACTCCTCCTCATTCCCTCCACCTCTGACACATATATCCTCTTTGTCAATCTTTCCTCATTCATTCTCTCCATGTGACCAAACCATTTCAAAACACCCTCTTCTGCTCTCTCAACCACACTCTTTTTATTACCACATATCTCTCTTACCCTTTCATTACTTACTCAATCAAACCACCTCACACCACATATTGTCCTCAAACATCTCATTTCCAGTACATCCACCCTCCTCCGCACAACTCTATCCATAGCCCACGCCTCACAACCATATAACATTGTTGGAGCCACTATTCCTTCAAACATACCCATTTTTTCTTTCCAAGCACTTAAAATATGGAAGAAAGTAGACTAGCAGAAATGGGAAGAGACAGGAAATCACAAGCACAGAAGTGCAGTTGGTAAGCTTTGACATCATGAGCGACACATCTTTTAGCTAGATTCACACATCTTTCAGCTATTTCATGCAACATCAAGTTACTGTAGGTAAGAGTCATGAACACACATCTAATCATACTTAGAGAAGAGGTGAAGTATGATGCAGCAAAGATCTTTGAGTCATAGAAGTTAACAACAATATCAGAGAAACAGGAATAAAAGTTACAGTTAATGGATAAAGAAATGAGGAAACTGAAAAATAAAATGAAGAGATAAGCTTTAGATCAAAAGTCCTAAAAGAAACTAAAGAAAGCAAACAGTCACAAAAAAGAATTCTCTAGTGGTCCTAGAACTGATCAGAGAGATGGGTTAAGAGGGTTCTTTCTGGGAAACCATGAAACAACATAAAAAATGCACACAATGGAAACAGAGAGACTTAAGGGCCACTGAAAGTAAGAAAAGAGAGAGAACGAAGAAAAGTCGTGGGGCTGACAAAGATGTCAGCAAGATATTTGGGGACAGAAATGAAACAGGGACACAGAAAAATATTCAATAAAGCTACAGAGATGAACATATACTTTTTAGACATAAGACTGTCAGGAAAATATATGGAAAGTACAATGGTAGGCTTAGAGAAGTGCTAGTTTTAATAATCAATCCAAGGAGGGATTATTTTTCTTTAAAAAGAACAAAAGACATGAAAGTGGGTGAAGTTCCATTACAGAACTTCCATGATGAATAAACTAAACCCAAATTAGAAGTAAGGAAAGAAAGAGGTAGGGATATGAAATTTGCAGATGAAACTTAGATTGAAAAATTGTATTCCAATAAAATAGCACAAGGAAGTGATCAATGAAATTCAGATAATGAAATACATTAGAGGCTACAGACATGGCAAATGCAATTCCAGAAACATAAGAAACAAAAATATGGAAACAGATGCAAGATAATGGCATACCACTATTCTAACTTGAATATCTACTTCCTGTTACATGTTCTTTATAAAAGAGTACACAATTATGAGGCGATGCTTGTCAACATATTAAAGAACTTATAGAATAATGAGTCATAAAAAATGTAAACATGCCAGATAACAGTGCATTCAACCATTCTGGGCAGTCTACCTATTACCATCACTTCATTTCCTAGGCATTCTATCTAACATCACCATTCCCTGGGCAATCCATCAATCACTAACACTCCATTCCCTGGAGAATCTATCTATCACCACCACTCCATTCCCTGGACAATCTATCTATCATCACAATTCCCTGGGCAATCTATCAATCATCACCATTCCCTGGGCAATCTATCCACCATTACCACTCCATTCCCTGGGCAATCTATCTATCATCATCATTCCCTGGCAATATATCCATCATCACCACTCCATTCCCTAGGCAATCTATCTATCATCACCGTCCCATACCCTGGGCAATTATTTATCATCACCATCCCATACCCTACACAATCTATCTATCATCACCATCCCATACCATGGACAATTATCTATCATCACCACCCCATACCCGAGGTAATCTATCTATCATCATCACTCCATACCGAATTCAGTATGATGGATTATGTACACAGCCTCTAAAACATCACTTCCCTCTCCCACCTAATGTTTTTACATCATCAGCTTGGGGGAATAAGAAGAGCTAAGTACTGTAAAACTGGGGCAACACTTGTAGAAATCCCACACAAAACCTCAGCTATGGATTTCCATTGGTTCTGTTGATTTCTATAACTGAGTCACCCACATTCGAGTTAATTCACCTCACATTGTTCCTTATCTACACAGCCCTCCCCACTTTTGTAAAAAAAAAAATCATGGCCAAAATAATGCAAACTGGTCTAAATCACCTATACTAACAGAAATAATGTATCAATTCTAGATTCATTCATATCCATAAAAAATAGTGACATTGTTAACATGATACTTTACCTACAAATAATGTAAGATGACCATTTATCATTATTATCATCATTATCATTTATATAATACTTTGTTGCTGTCTCCTGCATCAGCGAGGTAGCACAAGGAAACAGACGAAAGAATGGCCCAACCCACCCACATACACATGTATATACATATATGTCCACACATGTACATATACATATCTATACATTTCAACGTATACAAATATATACATAGACATTTACATATATACACATGTACATAATTCATACTTGCTACCTTTATTCATTCCCATCACTATCCTGCCACACATGAAATGACAGCCTCCTTTCCCCGCACGCGCACAAGGTAGCACTAGGAAAAGACAACAAAGGCCTAATTCGTTCACACTCAGTCTCTAGCTGTCATGTATAATGCACCAAAACCACAGCTCCCTTTCCACATCCGGGCCCCATAAAACTTTCCATGGTTTACCCCAGACGCTTCACAGGCTCTGGTTCAATCCATTGACAGCACATCGACCCCAGTATACCACATCATTCCAATTCACTCTAATCCTTGCACGCCTTTCACTCTCCTGCATGTTCAGGCCTCAATTGCTCAAAATCTTTTTCACTCCATCCTTTCACCTCCAATTAGGTCTCCCGCTTCTCCTGGTTCCCTCCACCTCTGACACATATATCCTCTATCCTCTTTGACAATTTTTTCTCACTCATTCTCTCCATGTGTCGAAACCATTTCAACACACCCTCTTCTGCTCTCTCAACCACACTCTTTCCACTACCACACATCTTTCTTACCTTTACAATAATTACTCGACCAAACCACCTCACACCAAATACTGTCTTCAAACATTTCATTTCCGACACATCCACCCTCCTCTGCACAACCCTAGCTATAGCCCATTCCTCTTGACCATATAACATTGTTCAAACCACTATTATTTCAAACATATGCATTTTTGCTCCTTGAGATAACGTTCTCACCTTCCACACATTCTTCAATGCTCCCAGTATCTTTGCCCCCTTCCCCACCCTGTGACTCGTTTGTATACATACGTGCATGTGTGTATATGTATATATATGTGTATGTGAGTGGATGGGTCTTTTTTCACCTATTTCCTGGTGCTACCTCGCTAATGCGGGAAATGGTGATCAAGTATAAAAATAAAGATTACTCCCACTACTACAAATATTTCATTTTTATTATACTTTGTCACCGTCTCCCATGTTAGCGAGGTAGCACAAGGAAACAGACGAAAGAATGGCCCAACCCACCCACATACACATGTATATACATACATGTCCACACACGCACATATACATACCTATACATTTCAATGTATACATACATATACATACAAAGACATACATATCTACACATGTACATAATTCATACTTGCTGCCTTTATTCATTCCCGTTGTCACCCTGCCACACATGAAATGACAACCCCCTACCCTCGCACATGCACGAGGTAGCATTAGGAAAAGACAACAAAGGCCACATTCATTCACACTCAGTCTCTAGCTGTCATGCATAATGCACCGAAACCACAGCTCCCTTTCCACATCCAGGACCCACAAAACTTTCCATGGTTTACCCCAGATGCTTCACATGCCCCGGTTCAATCTATTGACAGCATGTCGACCCTGGTATACCACATCGTTCCAATTCATTCTATTCCTTGCACACCTTTCACCCTCCTGCATGTTCAGGCCCCAATCGCTCAAAATCTTCTTCACTCCATCTTTCCACCTCCAATTAGGTCTCCCACTTCTCCTCATTCCCTCCACCTTTGACACATATATCCTCTTTGTCAACCTTTCCTCACTCATTCTCTCCATGTGACCAAACCATTTCAATACACCCTCTTCTGCTCTCTCAACCACACTCTTTTGCTCTCTCAACCACACTCTTTTTATTACCACACATCTCTTACCCTTTCATCACTTACTCGATCAAACCACCTCAAACATCTCATTTCCAACACATCCACCCTCCTCCGCACAACACTATCTATAGTCCACGCCTCGCAACCATATAACATTGTTGGAACCACTATTCCTTCAAACATACCCATTTTTGCTTTCTACACATTTTTCAACGCTCCCAGAACTTTCACCCCCTCCCCCACCTTATGACTCACTTCCACTTCCATGGTTCCATCCGCTGCCAAATCCACTCCCAGATATCTAAAACACTTCACTTCCTCCAGTTTTTCTCCATTCAAACTTACCTCCCAATCGACTTGTCCCTCAACCCTACTGTACCTAATAACCTTGCTTTTATTCACATTTACTCTCAGCTTCCTTCTTTCTCACACTTTACCAAACTCAGTCACCAGCTTCTGCAGCAGTTTCTCACCCGAATCAGCCATCAGCGCTGTATCATCACTGATAACAACTGACTCACTTCCCAAGCCCTCTCATTCACAACAGATGACATACTTCCCCCTCTCTCCAAAACTCTTGCATTTACTTCCCTAATAACCCCATCCATAAACAAATTAAACAACCATGGAGACATCATGCATCCCTGCCGCAAACCGACATTCACTGAGAAGCAATCACTTTCCTTTCTTCCTACTCGTACACATGCCTTACATCCTCAATAAAAACTTTTCACTGCTTCTAACAACTTGCCTCCCACACCATGTACTCTTAATACCCTCCACACAGCATCTCTATCAACTCTATCATATGCGTTCTCCAGATCCATAAATGCTACATACAAATCCATTTGTTTTTCTAAGTATTTCTCACATACGTTCTTCAAAGCAAACACCTGATCCACACAACCTTTAACACTTCAGAAACCACACTGCTCTTCCCCAATCTGATGCTCTGCACATGCCTTCACCCTCTCAATCAATACCCTCCAATATAATTTCCCAGGAATACTCAACAAACTTATACATCTGTAATTTCAACACTCATCTTTATCCCCTTTGCCTTTGCACAATGGCACTATGCATGCATTCTACCAATCCTCAGGCAATTCACCATGAGCCATACATATATTGAATATCCTCACCAACCAGTCAACTACACAGTCACCCCCTTTTTAATAAATTCCATTGCAATACCATCCAATCCGCCACCTCGCCAGCTTTCATCATCCGCAAAGCTTTTACTACCTCTTCTCTGTTTACCAAATCATTCTCCCTAACGCTCTCACTTCGTACACCACCTCGACCAAAACACCCTATATCTGCCACTCTATCATCTAACACATTCAACAAACCTTCAAAATACTCACTCCATATCCTTCTCACATCACCATTACTTGTTAATACCTCCCCATTAGCCCCCTTTGCTGATGTTCCCATTTGTTCTCTTGTTTTATGCACTTTATTCATCTCCTTCCAAAACATCTTTTTATTCTCCCTAATATTTAATGATACTCTCTTACCCCAACTCTCATTTGCCCTCTTTTTCACCTCTTGCACCTTTCTCTTGACGTCCTGCCTTTTTCTTTTATATATCTCCCAGTCATTTGCATTATTTCTCTGTAAAATCATCCAAATGCCTCCCTCTTCTCTTTCACTAATAATCTTACTTCTTCATCCCACCACTCACTACCCTTTCTAATCTGCCCACCTCCCACGCTTCTCATGCCACAAGCATCTTTCGCGCAAGTCATCACTGCTTCCCCAAATACATCCCATTCCTCCCCCACTCCTCTTACGTCCTTTGCTCTCACCTTTTTCCATTCTGTACTCAGTCTCTCCCGGTACTTCCTCACACAAGTCTCCTTCCCAAGCTCACTTATTCTCACCACTCTTTTCACCCCAACATTCTCTCTTCTTTTCTGTAAACCTCTACAAATCTTCACCTTCACCTCCACAAAATAATGATTAGACATCCCTCCAGTTGTACCCCTTAGCACGTTAACATCCAATAGTCTCTCTTTCACACGCCTATCAATTAACACATAATCCAATAATGCTCTCGGGCCATCTCTTCTACTTACATATATATACTTATGTACATCTCTCTTTTTAAACCAGGTATTCCCAATCACCAGTCCTTTTCAGCACACAAATCTACAAGCTCTTCACCATGAATGGTTTGAAATAATGATTATTATTTTTTATTTTTTATTTTGCTTTGTCGCTGTCTCCCACGTTTGCGAGGTAGCGCAAGGAAACAGACGAAAGAAATGGCCCAACCCACCCCCATACACAATGTATACACACACACGTCCACACACGCAAATATACATACCTATACATCTAAATGTACACATATATATACATACACAGACACATACATATATACCCATGCACACAATTCACACTGTCTGCCCCCATTCACTCCCATCACCACCTCGCCACACATGGAATACCTTCCCCCTCCCCCCTCATGTGTGCGAGGTAGCACTAGGAAAAGACAACAAAGGCCCCATTCGTTCACACTCAGTCTCTAGCTGCCACGCAATAATGCCCGAAACCACAGCTCCCTTTCCACATCCAGGCCCCACACAACTTTCCATGGTTTACCCCAGACGCTTCACATGCCCTGATTCAATCCACTGACAGCACGTCAACCCCGGTATACCACATCGATCCAATTCACTCCATTCCTTGCCCTCCTTTCACCCTCCTGCATGTTCAGGCCCCGATCACTCAAAATCTTTTTCACTCCATCTTTCCACCTCCAATTTGGTCTCCCACTTCTCCTCGTTCCCTCCACCTCCGACACATATATCCTCTTGGTCAATCTTTCCTCACTCATTCTCTCCATGTGCCTAAACCATTTCAAAACACCCTCATTAGCTCTCTCGACCATGCTCTTTTTATTTCCACACATCTCTCTTACCCTTACATTACTTACTCGATCAAACCACCTCACACCACACATTGTCCTCAAACATGTCATTTCCAGCATATCCACCCTCCTGCGCACAACTCTATCCATAGCCCATGCCTTGCAACCATACAACATTGTTGGAACCACTATTCCTTCAAACATACCCATTTTTGCTTTCCGAGATAATGTTCTCGACTTCCACACATTCTTCAAGGCTCCCAGGATTTTCGCCCCCTCCCCCACTCTATGATTCACTTCCGCTTCCATGGTTCCATCCGCTGCCAGATCCACTCCCAGATATCTAAAACACTTTACTTCCTCCAGTTTTTCTCCATTCAAACTTACCTCCCAATTGACTTGACCCTCAACCCTACTGTACCTAATAACCTTGCTCTTATTCACATTTACTCTTAACTTTCTTCTTTCACACACTTTACCAAACTCAGTCACCAGCTTCTGCAGTTTCTCACATGAATCAGCCGCCAGCGCTGTATCATCAGCAAACAACAACTGACTCAACTGAACCCCATCCATAAACAAATTAAACAACCATGGAGAATGAAATAATGATAATAACAATAATAACGATGATAATAATAATAATAATAATAATAATAATAATAATAATAATAATAATGTGAATGTAGGTTTGCGGCAGGGGTGTGTGATGTCTCCATGGTTGTTTAATTTGTTTATGGATGGGGTTGTTAGGGAGATGAATGCAAGAGTTTTGGAAAGAGGGGCAAGTATGAAGTCTGTTGTGGATGAGAGAGCTTGGGAAGTGAGTCAGTTGTTGTTCGCTGATGATACAGCGCTGGTGGCTGATTCATGTGAGAAACTGCAGAAGCTGGTGACTGAGTTTGGTAAAGTGTGTGAAAGAAGAAAGTTAAGAGTAAATGTGAATAAGAGCAAGGTTATTAGGTACAGTAGGGTTGAGGGTCAAGTCAATTGGGAGGTAAGTTTGAATGGAGAAAAACTGGAGGAAGTGAAGTGTTTTAGATATCTGGGAGTGGATCTGGCAGCGGATGGAACCATGGAAGTGGAAGTGAATCATAGGATGGGGGAGGGGGCGAAAATCCTGGGAGCCTTGAAGAATGTGTGGAAGTCGAGAACATTATCTCAGAAAGCAAAAATGGGTATGTTTGAAGGAATAGTGGTTCCAACAATGTTGTATGGTTGCGAGGCGTGGGCTATGGATAGAGTTGTGCGCAGGAGGGTGGATGTGCTGGAAATGAGATGTTTGAGGACAATGTGTGGTGTGAGGTGGTTTGATCGAGTAAGTAATGTACGGGTAAGAGAGATGTGTGGAAATAAAAAGAGCGTGGGTGAGAGAGCAGAAGAGGGTGTTTTGAAATGGTTTGGGCACATGGAGAGAATGATTGAGGAAAGATTGACCAAGAGGATATATGTGTCGGAGGTGGAGGGAATGAGGAGAAGTGGGAGACCAAATTGGAGGTGGAAAGATGGAGTGAAAAAGATTTTGAGTGATCGGGGCCTGAACATGCAGGAGGGTGAAAGGCGGGCAAGGAATAGAGTGAATTGGATCGATGTGGTATACCGGGGTTGATATGCTGTCAGTGGATTGAATCAGGGCATGTGTAGCGTCTGGGGTAAACCATGGAAAGTTGTGTGGGGCCTGGATGTGGAAAGGGAGCTGTGGTTTCGGGCATTATTGCATGACAGCTAGAGACTGAGTGTGAATGAATGTGGCCTTTGTTGTCTTTTCCTAGCGCTACCTCGCACACATGAGGGGGGAGGGGGATGGTATTCCATGTGTGGCGAGGTGGCGATGGGAATGAATAAAGGCAGACAGTGTGAATTGTGTGCATGGGTATATATGTATGTGTCTGTGTGTGTATATATATGTGTACATTGAGATGTATAGGTATGTATATTTGCGTGTGTGGACGTGTATGTATGTACGTGTGTATGGGGGTGGGTTGGGCCATTTCTTTCCTCTGTTTCCTTGCGCTACCTCGCAAACGCGGGAGACAGCGACAAAGCAAAATAAATAAATAAATAAATAATAATAATAATAATAATAATAATAATAAGAATAACAATAATTATAATAGTAATACTATCCCAGGGGTAGAGGAGATATAATTCTATCTCCATATTCCCTAAATGCTGTGGAAGGCAACTAAGAGGGTCAGGAGCAAGGGGCTGCAAAACCCCATTTTGTATTTCAATTTCTAAAAGATGAAACAGAAGAAAGACCCACGCAGGGAGTACTCAACCTCCTTAAAGGCTCAGGCTGGGTTGTCTGACTGTGTGTGGATGTAACCAAATTGAGAAGAAAAGTGAGATAGTATGTTTTAAGAAAAAAATTGAATGTTCTGGCTCTGAGTAAAACAAAAAACACAAGGATAAATGGGAGGAATTGTTTGAAAATGTCTTAGGAGTAGTCAGATGCTGGTGTCAGAGCAAAAGCTAAGGATGGAGTAACACTACTGCTGAAGCAGAAGTTGTGGTAGTGCTTGAAATAGTGTAAGGAAGTGAGCTCCAGACTGATGTGGGCAAAAATGGAAGTGGATTGCAAGAGATGGGTGCTTATTTGTGCTGATGCACCTGCCCATCAGAAGAAAGATCATTAGAAGCAAGTGAGTAGGTACAACAGCAGTTTTGATGCAAGAGATTGGGAATCAGTGTTGGGTGATCTAAATGCAAAGGTTAGTAATGTGACAGTTGAGGGTATGCGAGAGGGGATTTGGGGTATTCAGTAATGTGAGTAGAAATGGTGATCAGCATGTAGAACTGTGTGCTAAAAACGGGCTCATGACAGAGAAAACCTGGTTTAAAAAGAACATACACAAGTATACATATGAGGGTAAAAAAGATAGTCAGCAGGCATGCTTAGATTACATACCAACTGATAGGTGGGTGAGCAAAAGTCTTTTGCATAAATGTCTTGAGAGGGGCAGCTAGTAGGATGTCTGATCATTACCTTGTGGAGGCAAGGATGAAGATTTATAGACATTTTCAAAAAAGAAATAATGTAGTGAGAAGAGACTGCTGACAGTACATGAGCTTGGAAAAGAGACGTGAAGAAATACCAGGAAAGATTGAGTGAAGAATGGCAAAAAGTGAGAGTAAACAAGGCTAGGGAAGTGGGTGAGGAATGGGAGGTATTCAAGGAAGCAGTCCTGGCATGCGTGTGTGATGTGTGTGGCATGGGTAAGGTGGAAGGTGAGCAGGTGAGAAAGGGTAAAGACTGGTACTTACAGGAAAGGAGTGCAAGAGATTAGGAGATGCATAAAAGAAAGTGGTAGGAGGTCAAGAGGACAGCGAAGGGACTGAAAACAAGGGCAAATGAGAGCTGGAATGAGTGAGCATCAGTAAACTTCAAGGAGATACAATGTTTTGGAAAGAGGTTAAAAGTGTTAGAAAAACAAGAGAACATCTGGGAACAGAGATGAAAGGAATAAATGGGGAAGTGGTAACAGGTAGTGATAAGGTTAGGAGATGGAGTGGTATTTTGAAGGATTGCTAAATGTGTTTGATGATAGTGTGGCAGATGTTGGGTGTTTGGCTAGGGATGATACGCAAAATGAAAGTCATAGAGAGTAGTTTGGTGACAAGGGAAGAGGTGCTGAGAGCCTTGTGTAAGATGAAATGTGGTAAGGTAGCTGGAGTAGACTGTACTGCAGATGAAATTCTTAAGAAAAGGGGGACTGTGTTGTTGACTGTTTACTTAGCATTTTCAGTATATGTATAGATCAAGGTGAGGTGCCCAAAGATTTGGCAAAATGCATGTATAGTATAAGTGTGGGATAGTAATGACTGAGAAGGTGAAGGCATGTACAGAGCATCATACTGGGGAGGAACAGTGTGGTTATCAGAAGTGGTAGATGATGTGTGCATCAGGTGTTTGCTTTGGAGTATGTATGTGAGAAATACTTAAAGAAACAGAAAAATTTGTATGTGGCATTTATGGATCTAGAGAAAGCATAAATGTGATTAACAGAGATGCCTTAAGGAAGGTCTTAAGAATATATGGTGTGGGAGGAAAGCTGTTAGAAGGAATGGGAAGTTTCTATCAAGGGTGTAAAACATGTGTATAAGTAGGAAGAGTGGAGAGTAAGTGGTTCCAAGTGGAGGCTGGTCTGCAGTAGGGGTGCATAATGTCACCATGGCTCTTGAATTTGCTTATGGTTAGAGTGGTAAAGAACGTAATGCAAGAGTCTTGGAGAGAGGGGTGAGTATGCAGTCTGTATGGGATCAGGGGACCAAGGAAGTGAGTTAGTTGTCTGCTGATGATACCTGTACTGGTGACAGATTTAAGTGAGAAACTGCAGAAGTTGGTGATCTAGTTGGGGACAAAATGTGACTGGAGGAAGCTGAAAGAATATTCGAATAAAAGCAATATTATTAGGTTTAGCAGGGTAGGGGGACAGGTTATCTGTCAGTGTGAGTTTGAATGGAGAAAATTTGGAGAAAATGTGAGTGTTTCAGATGCCTGGGAAGTGGACATGGCAGCAAATGGTACAATGGAAGAAGTGAGTAATGGAGTGGGTGAATGTTTAAGAATGTCTGGGAAAAGAGATCATTATCTGGCAGAGCAAAAATGGGTATATTTGAAGGTATAGCAGTCCAAGCAATGATGTATGGATGTAAGGCATGGGCTACAGATGAGTATATATCAAGGGGACTGGATATTTTAAAGTGAACTGTTTGAGGACAATGTGTCAATGAGTGGTATGAAGTAGTTTTATCGAGCAAGTAAGAAAAGGGTAAGAGAGACATGTGATAATAAAAAGAGTATAGCTGGGGGAGCTAAAGAGGATATACAGAAATGGCTTGGAAATATGGAGAAAATGAGAAGTTGAGAGAAGGGATATGTGTCAGAAGTGGAGGGGACAAGGAGAAAGGGAGACCAAACTGGAGATAGAAGGATCGAGTGAAAAAGATCTTAAGTGAGTGAGGCCTAACCATGCAGGAGGGTGAAAAGCATGTATGGGATAGAGTGAACAAGAATGATATGGTATACAGGGGTTGATGTGCTTTCAATGGACTGAAACAAAGGAAAGTGACCTGGGGAAACCTAAGAAAGCTGTGGATAGGAGGCTGTTTTGGTGCATTTCACATGACAGCTAGAGAATGGATATGAGTGAATGTGGCCTTTCTTTGTCTGTTCCTAGTCCTAACTCGCTAAAATAGGAAATGGCGAACAAATCTTAAGATACAATAATATTACTGTAGGACCGTAGGACCCCTTTCAGGAAGTATCCTGAGCTATATCAAGGTCCCTTTTCCAGGTGATCCTGCAGCTACAAGGCTTCATCACACTCAGTGGCAGTGCTAGTATAGACTCCTTTGAAGAAAGAAATTTTTTGATGAACCTGTACTCTGCTTTGTTAAATGACAAATATACACCCCTGCCAAAGATGACTTTTCACTAGTGGTGTGACCTCAAGTGGACGTAGCCCAGTGACACCTTCTGATTCATCAAAACATGAATTTACGGAAACTTTAATGTATGTAGCAATGAATATTTCTTTTTGATTTATACTCACCAGCAATTCTCCCTGCTTCCATTTTGGAAATAGCTGCCTAGTTCCTTGCACGGGTAGCTTCACTACATCCTCTTTGCTATGGAAGACTTGAATAAACAGCCCATAATATGAAGCACAGTATACTAATGAGCCGAGTATATGACTGACACCATACATGAAGACAGACTGCATGGGCCAAACATAAACAAATGCCGCTAGTAGTACAGAACGCAGCAGTTGCATTAGTCCTTCTATTACAACCTGAAATTAGAATATGGCAAAAAACTATATCAATCCATTCTAAGAATTATGATTAATTTCATGAGATCAGAATTAAGGTGACACAGTATAAATAAAACTGGAGAGCAACTTCAGTCCAAGGGGAACAACATTATTTATAACTTTAACAAGAGAAAACCTGAATTAATATGACAATACTTAGATAGCTACTATGCTGCAACACAAAAAACATTCCTCAAAACTCAAGTGTATAAATTCTGTAAATGAAGAATTTGAATTCTGTACAATCTCTCTGAAATGGTGCACCACAAGTATGAGAAATCCTCTGGATTATTCTCCTGGAAAATAACCCATCTAACCCACTATCTTTCTACAGAAGAAACACTGGTTTTCCCAACATTCTGCTATCCTCCCAACTAGCTAACAACAATGTTGCTCTTTTTAAGTCTACCTTCAGCCAATCAAAGACTAACAGAGGTGACCTCAATGCCCTACTCAATACTGGCTGCTTATCAGCTCAGAATTTCTAGATTGCGGCAATCAACCCAAAAGTGGTAACAGTAAAGTTTTTCAAAAAGAGAAAAAGGAAGGCAAGGCAGGGCAAGAAATTCAGGAGAAAATGATTTTGGGACACTGCCTCAGAGAGAAAATGTTTATCAAAATTCATACTCTACATTTCTCACCTCTACAGTCTGTCCTACGAGCATAGGAAAATATCCAAATGAGGAAGGAAAGTTTACAGCAACACATTCAGATAAGAAAACTAAACTCAATGGTGGAAACAAAGGTCTTTAATAGTGATTTAAAGGTACATAAGAAACTCTCACTTCTAAAGGAGGAATCCCTAAAGGCACACAGGTTAGATCCACAATGTCTGAGCTAAGATATCAATGATGAAGGTCGTAGGTGAATGCCAAAGACTGCTTTTGCTGATTTACTCCAAGGAAAGGTTCCTGAGGAACTTTAAGTCTGAGGCCAACTTCATCACATCACATGCTCTGATATACATCTCAGGGGCTGTGCCAATAAAATGAGTTTCTTAATCCATATAGATATATTGCTTAGCAAAAAGAGATTTAAGGTTCCAGGATGCAGAGCAAAATGTTCCCTTTGATAATCTTGGAGAAGTCTAAAAGTCTCTAGGGGATTTAACTTGGTATTAACCACGAAGACCTTTTAGCAATGTGTTCCTAAAGCTGACGATATGGCTATTCCAAACTTTAAGTTTCATTCCTAGCAAAGAACCCAAAGTTTGGGTTTATCTTTACCCATGAAGGGTTGTCAAGAATGAGAAGTTTCCTGTCTGTGCATAGCATGCACTAATCTCCTCCTAAAGCCCAAGGCCATAAGGATATGAGTTTTCTTAAGAAGACAATGATGAGGTAAATTACCAGGAATACTATTAGATTGTAAAATGTCTAGAACTTTGGAAAGCTTCCACCTTGGATGCGGAGGAGAAAACTAGTCCCATTTGAAAGAAATACTGGAGAAGTTTTTCCAAAACTGGTTCCAATATATTCATAACAAGACCCAGAAATAAGAGTCTTGAAGGGCAATCTTGTATGAAATAATAGTGATGCTTTTCCCCTCCATCCAAGGGTCTGTAACTACATAACTCTCCAAAAACTGGAAGCCCCATCCTCAATTCAATATGTCCACCCAAACCAACAGAGAAGGCATTGGAGCTCTTCAAGGCATGGCTTTTGGAGGCTCTCTATGTTAGTTCACCAAACTAACGACATAAAGTTTTAAGGGAATTGCTCTTTAAAGATGTCTGCTTCTGCAGGAAAGAACTTATCTATCCAGAAGGTAACACATTTGGCCTCCAGACTCTCCATGTCATTGCACATGGCTGTATGACTAAATTTTCCCATAAGCAGCTCTCACTGTCACTGATGCTGAGACACCAAGGTCTAGAATCATAAGGCAGTCATAGCATATGCATAGTCCAAAACTTTGTTCCTGGGGTAAAGAGTACCAGTCTCAAAGTTCTATTGTTCCTGGGGTAAAGAGTACCAGTCTCAAAGTTCTAATCTACTTCCATACATGTAAAGTTCTGGCTGGGAAATGAATGGGGCCTATACCAAGCTGATGAAAATCTATATTTCTCTGAAGTATTCATGACTCAGAACCATTTTCTAGAACATTCCTCCTCTAAGATGAAATCACCAAAAAGTCATAGAAGTGATACAGAACTATTGCTTTAAAGGGTGTTAGTATCTTAGTGAAGCTGGGAAGCAATTATTCTTACATAAAAAATTGTGAAACTATAAATAAACTCAGTGATACCACCTTTAACTGCCGGTCTGTGTACCAATTCTGAATGTCAAAAGCTTTCTCATTCTTGAATGAACTGTGAAGTATCAGTAAGCATCCTTGGAATGATGGTCCAGTTTTTAACTAGGTTTGGTGGATGCTCTGTAAAATGGTTATTTGAACCTGTGTTTCAGTGTGTAAGTATTCAGAAAAGACATATCCAAAATATTCTTTTCCTGTGAATTCCCTTTATTTTACGGTAAGAGACTAACAAAAACTGGTCCTACTGGGGGCTTGATGAAGTAACCGCCCATCATCTACAACATGTATTTGTGTAAAAGCTACATCAGGGGATGTCCTAAAATTTTCCTTGAGAGGGGTAGCAGAGATTCCTGTTATTGAACTTCCAAAAGTCTCAGAAGTTCTAGGGTTAATCTCTAACTTGGGAAAGACATGAGAGGGTAGAAAGCTCCATAGCTTCAAGGTGTAGGGAAAGAAACAGTTATCAAAATGGCCCACCCTTGAGTTGCCAACAAGCACAGAGTAATCATGGGATGCAGCAGCTTGCCAAGCATTACATAGTCTAGTTAATGGTGGGGACACATAAGTCAGTTCTTGGGAGCAAAAACCAATGTAATACCTGAAGAAGAGGGAAAGTGAATCAACATTGCATCATAGGGCAAGCAGGTTAAGTTTTGAAGTTAGCCTGAGAAAGTTTATATGTTGGACCACTTTCAACTCAACTTTGTCAAGTAAGAATGCAGGGATAAAGCTGCCCCAGATGTGAAAGCAGGACTCCATATAACAATAGTTCAATCCTTTGTATAAATAAAGCAACTGTTCATAGGAAAGAGGAATTTCAATGTCTAAACAGGACTCCCAGTTTCTTAGAGGCAAACTTAGCTATTTCCATAACCTGGGGCTAAACTGAATGCTCTGTCAGTGATGAACATATTTCAAAACTGACAAATACAATGGCAAACAATGTTTCAAAAATGCCAAGGGTAAAATCTGGTGTTTCTTCATCCAATGATTATGTGTCTACAGGGCTCTGCAACAGATTAGGATTAGCCAGAAAATCCTGAAACAATGACCAAACCACATTAACAATAAATCATACCCTTAGCCCATTCACTGTAGCCAGAGAACATACATTCATATTTTTGGAGTCAGTCACTTCTACCTGGGGCAAAACATACAGCCACTAAAGCTTATAGTGGCATCCTAAACAATATCATCAGATGCTGCTGCCTAAATTTTTTCCATACACTGATCAGTCTAAGCGGAAATATCATCAAAGCCTATAAAAGATCTGCACCCCTCACATCATGTAATAATCTGGGATGCTCCGATGTTCTTGCAATAACATAATAAATACAAGTGACAATGGCCCACCAGTAAGTATATTTGTTCATGAAAAAATGTAAAAAAATTACACATATCACTATGTATGCCTGACAGTATTTCTGGCATACTTCTTATGCCTGGTAGCAGAGCAATCTAAGTTGAAAGGCATGTGGCAAACATTATGTGTCACCAAGCAGAGGGCTTGGGAAGCGAGTCAGTTGTAGTTCACTGATGATACTGCGCTGATGGCTGATTCGAGTGAGAAACTGCAGAAGTTGGTGACTGAGTTTGGTAAAGTGTGCGAAAGAAGAAAGCTGAGAGTAAATGTGAATAAGAGCAAGGTAATTAGGTTCAGTAAGGTTGAGAGACGAGTAAATTGGGAGATAAATTTTGATGGAGAAAAACTAGAGGAATTGAAGTGTTCTAGACATCTGGGAGTGGATTTAGCAGAGGATGGACCCATGGAAGTGGAAATGAGTCACAGGGTGAGGGAAGGGGTGAAGGTTCTGGGAGCGTTGAAGAATGTGTGGATGGCCAGAACGTTATCTCAGAGAGCAAAAATGGGTATGTTTGAGGGAATAGTGGTTCCAACAATGTTATATGGTTGTGAGGCATGAGCTATAGATAGGGTTGTGCGGAGGAGGGTGGATGTGTTGGAAATGAGATGTTTGAGGACAATATGTGTTGTGAGGTGGTTTGATCGATAAGTAATGAAAGGGTATGAGAGATGTGTTGTAATAAAAAGAGTGTGGTGGAGAAAGCAGAAGAGGGTGGATTGAAATGGCTTGGTCACATGGAGAGAATGAATGAGAAAAGATTGACAAAGAGATGTATGTGTCAGAGTTAGAGGGAACTAGAAGAAATGGGAGACCAAATTGGAGGTGGAAGGATGGAGTGAAAAAGATTTTGAGTGATCGGGCCTCAACATACAGAAGAGTGAAAGGCATGCAAGGAATAGAATGAACTGGAACAATGTGGTATACCGGGGTCAACGTGCTGTCAATGGACTGAACTAGGGCATGTGAAGCGTCTGGGGTAAACCATGTAAAGTTTTGTGAGGCCTGGATGTGGAAAGAGAGCTGTGGTTTCGGTGCATTACACATGATAGCTAGAAACTGAGTGTGACTGAATGTGGCCTTTGTTGTCTTTTCCTAGTGCTACCACGTGTGTGCAGGGGGAGGGGGTGCCATTTCATGTGTGGCGGGTTGGCAACAGGAAAGGATGAAGGAAGCAAGTGTGGATGTGTACATGTGTATATATGTATATGTCTGTGTATGTATATATATGTATACATTAAAATGTATAGGTATGTATATATGTGTGTGTGGGCGTTTATGTATATGCATGTGTATGTGGGTGGGTTGGGCCATTCTTTTATCTGTTTCCTTGTGCTACCTCGCTATACCGGGAGACAGCGACTAAGTATAATAAAATAAATAGAAAAATAAATAATGTATAGATACGAACTTTTTGGCAGCTCCTTCATCAGCACTTGCTGCTTCACCTGTGACTCAAACACTGTGCAAACTATATCTTCTCTTAAATCTATTGAACCAACCATGACTTGCTATGAAGTTCTCAATGTAATCCTCTCCTGCTTGCTCCTTCAAAGTAGTACACATTTTTAGATTTGATCTTCCATCCACAGCTTCAACAACTTTTCCACTTTGTGGATGGGCCCTTGTCATGGCTTTGTTATTATTGTAGACTTTATAAATGCTGCACCTTTCACTACTTCATGTATTTTTTCTTTCACCTTTAAAATTGTGGAGACTGTTGAATGGGACAACTGTAGATCATGTGCAATCACATTAACTTTTTTTCCTCTTCCATAATGGGTGATTACCTTCATTTTTAATTCCTCAGCTTCTCGACATATCCATCAACATGAGATGGGTTTTCCTCCTGCTCTTCATCTTCTTTAATGCAAAAATGGTTTAATCCAGCATGAAAATTCGTTAGATTCACTTGAATAATGCGTGCTTACTGAATGGCAACTGACAGTGAGAAATGAGAGAGATGCTGTGATGTACACAATGGTGGGATCATCAGACATTCTCTACCATAAGCATGCAGCTGTTGGCACTGGGGACATACGACCAAATGTACTTTTCATTTCTACGTATATTTTCATTTATGTTTTTTCTGGTCATACACAAGGATGGTCATAAGTTGTATAAAATATGTATGGGAGCATCTGTATAGCATTAATGGGGTGGCCTTAACTAGAGCCTCAGCTGCCTGTGCCATCTCAGTTAACTTAAAAAAAAATGGAAGTGATTCCATCATAAATATCAACAGCACCAATAAAATCTCCCTTAGTCGGAAAATTGATTGCAGAAATAAACCAATATTCAATTCATCTGCTGCTAGGACCATACAGCTGCTTTGCTCACATCCAGCACCTTCTAGCCATTGCTCTGTCATGGGTGTGACAAGTATATTTCAACAAGAATATCGATAACTAAGATAAATCAATTCTAAAACACTTTACTTCCTTCAGTTTTTCTCCATTTAAACTTACCTCCCAATTGACTTGACCCTCAACCCTATTGTACCTAATAACTTTGCTCTTATTCACATTTACTCTTAACTTTCTTCTTCCACACACTTTACCAAACTCAGTCACCAGCTTCTGCAGTTTCTCACATGAATCACCCACCAGTGCTGTATCATCAGCAAACAACAACTGACTCACTTCCCAAGCTCTCTCATCCACAACAGACTACATACTTGCCACCTCTTTCCAAAACTCTTGCATTCACCTCCCTAACAACCCCATCCATAAACAAATTAAACAACCATGGAGACATCACACACCCCTGCTGCAAACCTACATTCACTGAGAACCAATCACTTTCCTCTCTTCCTACACGTACACATGCCTTACATCCTAAATAAAAACTTTTCACTGCTTCTAACAACTTGCCTCCCACACCATATATTCTTAGTACCTTCCACAGAGCATCTCTATCAACTCTATCATATGCCTTCTCCAGATCCATAAATGCTACATACAAATCCATTTGCTTTTCTAAGTATTTCTCACATACATTCTTCAAAGCAAACACCTGATCCACACATCCTCTACCACTTCTGAAACCACACTGCTCTTCCCCAATCTGATGCTCTGTACATGCCTTCACCCTCTCAATCAATACCCTCCCATATAATTTACCAGGAATACTCAACAAACTTATACCTCTGTAATTTGAGCACTCACTCTTATCTCCTTTGCCTTTGTACAATGGCACTATGCAAGCATTCCACCAATCCTCAGGCACCTCACCATGAATCATACATACATTAAATAACCTTACCAATCAGTCAACAATACAGTCACCCCCTTTTTTAATAAATTGCAGTGCAATACCATCCAAACCTGCTGCCTTGCCGGCTTTCATCTTCCGTAAAGCTTTTACTACCTCTTCTCTGTTTACCAAATCATTCTCCCTAACCCTCTCACTTTGCACACCACCTCGACCAAAACACCCTGTATCTGCCACTCTATCATCAAACACATTCAACAAACCTTCAAAATACTCACTCCATCTCCTTCTCACATCACCACTACTTGTTATCCCCTCCCCATTAGCCCCCTTCACTGAAGTTTCCATTTGCTCCCTTGTCTTATGCACTTTATTTACCTCCTTCCAAAACATCTTTTTATTCTCCCTAAAATCTAATGATACTCTCTCACCCCAACTCTCATTTGCCCTCTTTTTCACCTCTTGCACCTTTCTCTTGACCTCCTGCCTCTTTCTTTTATACATCTCCCACTCATTTGCATTTTTTCCCTACAAAAATCGTCCAAATGCCTCTCTCTTCTCTTTCACTAATAATCTTACTTTTTCATCCCACCACTCACTACCCTTTCTAATCAACCCACCTCCCACGCTTTTCATGCCACAAGCATCTTTTGCGCAAGCCATCACTGCTTCCCTAAATACATCCCATTCCTCCCCCACTGCCCTTACCTCCTTTGTTCTCACCTTTTTCCATTCTGTACTCAGTCTCTCCTGGTATTTCCTCACACAAGTCTCCTTCCCAAGCTCACTTACTCTCACCACCCTCTTCACCCCAACATTCTCTCTTCTTTTCTGAAAACCCATACAGGAAGTAAAGTGTTTTAGATATCTGGGAGTGGATCTGGCAGCGGATGGAACCATGGAAGCGGAAGTGAATTATAGGGTGGGGGAGGGGGTGAAAATCCTGGGAGCCTTGAAGAATGTTTGGAAGTCGAGAACATAATCTCGGAAAGCAAAAATGGCTATGCTTGAAGGAATAGTGGTTCCAACAATGCTGTATGGTTGCGAGGCGTGGGCTATGGATAGAGTTGTGCGCAGGAGGGTGGATGTGCTGGAAATGAGATGTTTGAGGACAATATGTGGTGTGAGGTGGTTTGATCGAGTAAGTAATGTAAGGGTAAGAGAGATGTGTGGAAATAAGAAGAGCGTGGTTGAGAGAGCAGAAGAGGGTGTTTTGAAATGGTTTGGGCACATGGAGAGAATGAGTGAGGAAAGATTGACAAAGAGGATATATGTGTCGGAGGTGGAGGGAACGAGGAGAAGTGGGAGACCAAATTGGAGGTGGAAAGATGGAGTGAAAAAGATTTTGAGTGATCGGGGCCTGAACATGCAGGAGGGTGTAAGGCGGGCAAGGAATAGAGTGAATTGGATCGGTGTGGTATACCGGGGTCGACGTGCTGTCAATGGATTGAATCAGGGCATGTGAAGCGTCTGGGGTAAACCATGGAAAGTTCTTTGGGGCCTGGATGTGGAAAGGGAGCTGTGGTTTCGGGCATTATTACATGACAGCTAGAGACGGATTGTGAACGAATGGGGCCTTTGTTGTCTTTTCCTAGCGCTACCTCGCACACATGAGGGGGGAGGAGGATGTAATTCCATGTGTGGCGAGGTGGTGATGGGAATAAATAAAGGCAGACAGTATGAATTATGTACATGTGTATATATGTATATGTCTGAGTGTGTATATATATGTGTACATTGAGATGTATAGGTATGTATATTTGCATGTGGACGTGTATGTATATACATGTGTATGGAGGTGGGTTGGGCCATTTCTTTTGTCTGCTTCCTTGCGCTACCTCGCAAACGCGGGAGACAGCGACAAAGCAAAATATATATGATATATAAGATAAATCAAGACTGCTACGGAGATTAGGTAGGTTTTCAAAGAGTCAGTTCATGTTTAACAAGTCAACTGCCCACGTCTAATGTAATCAATCCCACTATTTTTGGTGTACAGCTACCACTATCACTTTACTTAACATCAATTCATCCATCTATCTATCTTTTTTTTTTTCTGCTTTGTCGCTGTCTTCCGCGTTTGCGAGGTAGCGCAAGGAAACAGACGAAAGAAATGGCCTAACCCACCCCCATACACATGTATATACATACGTCCACACACGCAAATATACATACCTACACAGCTTTCCATGCTTTACCCCAGACACTTCACATGCCCTGATTCAATCCACTGACAGCATGTCAACCCCGGTATACCACATCGATCCAATTCACTCTATTCCTTGCCCTCCTTTCACACTCTTGCATGTTCAGGGCCCCGATCACACAAAATCTTTTTCACTCCATCTTTCCACCTCCAATTTGGTCTCCCACTTCTCCTCGTTCCCTCCACCTCCGACACATATATCCTCTTGGTCAATCTTTCCTCACTCATTCTCTCCATGTGCCCAAACCATTTCAAAACACCCTCTTCTGCTCTCTCAACCACGCTCTTTTTATTTCCACACATCTCTCTTACCCTTACGTTACTTACTCTATCTATCTATCTATAACTCTGGCACTTGTTCTCAAATGAAACTCCCTCATGGGTTGGCCCTGGCAATGGAGTCTCCATACCTAGTAAACTTCAATAAAACATGTTATTGTATTCTATAAACACTACACCAGCATTGTAGAACAAAATTACTCAATAATCAAAGCTAGCAGCAATGCAGAACTAATCTTGACACTTACATTACATCTTTTGGGTGCATCCATAGTTGCTAAGAACTCCTAACACAGATAGCAAAATATCAATTGACATCTTATTCAAAATTCAGCTAACGAGGTGAGCATGAGCCATGCATTATGGGCCTAATGCAGTATAAGGGTAGAGTCCATGGTATCACACAGTTAGAGGTAATCACAGATGTGATTTATTTTAAATGTGGTAGAAGTGTATAACCACACAGAGAAAGAATCATAACTTGCTTTACAGCCAGCTGATTCACAAATAACGCCACAAATACTGACAGCCCAGTTGGCAGTGGTGCACCAGCTATTGTGTCCCACTTGACCACACTAATATCTCATCATGATTTCCCAATGTACACAGAGATTGGCTGTAATCAGCACAGAACATAAGCCTGAACCTACAAACACATCTTACTTGCAAGCTGTCGGTAATGTATCTAACAACAGCACCAAAGACCAAAAAGTTAGTTAGTTCTAGCTTTTCGGTAATGCTTTCTATCAGTAGATGGCTATTATACAAGTTCCTAAACTGGGATGGCATGAGTCAATATTATGATCACACTGTCAGCCTAGAGTTCATTCAATCCCACATAGTGAAAATTGGGGGTATTTCCCGTCTAACTGGCTCATTCAAAGATTACTTTGCTGTGTAAGGTGACTCAGTTTATGAAAACAACCTGACCAGTTGACTACGAAAAAGCAACCCTGTAAAAGTCTGGGTTCAATATATGGTTTATCCAATATAAGCAAAAGGTGATAAGACACTTACCCAATTCTAATGCCTGAACTTTATTGATGTTAACAGATGAACTGTAGACTGAAAGTGAAAGAGAGCAACTCTAGTCGATAAAAGAGGGAGATATACTGAAGTAAGCTGTTGCCATATATCAAAGACTATAGCAACATGGCAGAGCATTGTAAATGTTGTTTACTAACCACTGACTTTCAGATGCTGCCAATATAGATGAGGTTATTATACTTTTATTTAGGACTTTTCAAATACTGTCAATACACTTCTTTTTTAACTTTTCACTTAAAATGTCCAAAAGCAAAGCCTGAAAAGAGGTCTGTGTACAGGTGGCCTCAGCTCACTGTAAAATTTAGCAAATACAAGATGAATACTTTAATTAGTGGTCACAAAATGTTTAAAAGATAAATATTTGAAACATACTTTGCTGCAGATATCTAGTTCAGGAAAGAAAACACAAAAGAAGAAATACTTTTACTAAAAATAAATAATTCAAACAAAAGTGTTCTTTTTTTACATCCTACCTTAGTTTTGTTCCAAAGTTGTAATTCTGCCAAGACAAAGGGAACTTCAGCAGCAACCTCAACAACAATGCTGAACATCATAAACATTACCCCAGCATTATAGTTTGTTGTTACAGTTTCTGGTGGCCTCTCCATCATGTATGACCAAACATACCATCCCAGCACACATATAGGTCCAGACACTAATGTTCTGTAGGATTCAAAATTAATATTTAGCACCTATAAATTTTTCAAAATCATTATTTTTCAGTCTTGCACTCTTACCAAAGAATACTGGACCCCTAGTTTACATTCAGCTTTGCAGAGGAAGATCAGAGAGATATAAATGAAGCTGCCAAATACCTCGAACCATCAGAAAAAGGGGATTACAAAAAGAAGGGACTAACTGAAACTGGTGGTGAAATCCTGAGTTCATTTGGGTATGCTACGGAGAAAGGTGTGCATGCTGTCCACTCCAAAGTAAAAGATATTATCTCAAGGATAGACTCACAAGAAAAACCAGTTAACACATCTATACTCATGTCACAAAAATTAATGAGATAAGCAAAGCAATAGTAATTTGGAATCATGCTCATCGAGCAATCAATTGAGTGGCTGTTGTGTCAGTCGTAGATGTATTTTTCAACCAAACAAACTATCTGTCCACCATTTCATCACCTTCCTGTCAAACATAATGTGGGCTAATGAAGATAAGGTTAACACAATTTCAGTGCCATTCTGCACACTTACTGGATTGTCGACCTGGAACCTACGACCAATCTACAACAAGGAGGAGGACATCAAAGAGAGAGAGGGGTCCCTGAGTCTTGACAAGGAGAGGGAGGGGTTCCTGAGTCTTAGCAAGGAGAGGGAGGGGTCCCTGAGTCTTAGCAAGGAGAGGGAGGGGTCCCTGAGTCTTAGCAAGGAGAGGGAGGGGTCCCTGAGTCTTAGCAAGGAGAGGGAGGGGTTCCTGAGTCTTAGCAAGGAGAAGGAGGGGTCCCTGAGTCTTAGCAAGGAGAGGGAGGGGTCCCTGAGTCTTAGCAAGGAGAGGGAGGGGTCCCTGAGTCTTAGCAAGGAGAGGGAGGGGTTCCTGAGTCTTAGCAAGGAGAAGGAGGGGTCCCTGAGTCTTAGCAAGGAGAGGGAGGGGTCCCTGAGTCTTAGCAAGGAGAGGGAGGGGTTCCTGAGTCTTAGCAAGGAGAGGGAGGGGTCCCCGAGTCTTAGCAAAGGAGAGGGAGGGGTCCCTGAGTCTTAGCAAGGAGAGGGAGGGGTCCCTGAGTCTTAGCAACGAAAGGGAGGGGTCCCTGAGTCTTAGCAAGGAGGGAGTGGTCCCTAAGTCTTAGCAAGGAAAGGGAGGGGTCCCTGAGTCTTAGCAAGGAGGGGGTGGTCCCTGAGTCTTAGCAAGGAGAGGGAGGGGTCCCTGAGTCTTAGTATCTTCTACTGGAAGTCTCAACTGTCAAAGACATCCTGCTAGTTAGTACACCTTTCAAAGGTAAATTTCATTACATGCTTTACCACCTTATCCCCTTCCCATCAATTTACAGGAATACCATTCACAGCAATGCTGTCATTTCCAGAGACTGGTTTTGCTTTCTAAAGTTCTGACAACTGCTTCCTATCCAACCACAGAGGATACACGTATTTGTTTGAGGGTAGTTGACAGAATCTGGCTCTGCTATGCCTATTACCTAATGGTCCACCCAGTGGTGGAAGATACTTATAAGTTAGCAATCATCAGAAATTCTAATTCAGTTGAAAAATGCACTTCGCTGTAAGAACCAGCATAGTCCCACACCATGCACATTTTAATCATGCCATGTATGTACATCTTTTAAACTTTAGAGTCTAAAGGAAGGAATTACATTACATCATATGCTAGGGCAGTTATTCAGTTACCTCTGCTGCTTGAGGATTGTACATCACATGATTTTTGTACTCAGTGAAGAAAAAATATATTTCATCCAGTTCAAAAAAGATAACATAGTATACATGACACTTAAAAAACCATACAAACCTGGCACATTAAATGCGTTGGATGTGGAGTATGTGACTTTGGGCCATAATATTTCACATTTACCCATTAAAAACTAAACTGTGAATTGTGAATTAAGTTAATATGAAGCCTGTAAAAAATCTAAGTTTTCATTTACTTTCTTTTTCAGTGCTTTATCAAATATTTCCCAGGTGCAATTTAATTTTCTTACAATCTATTAGTGCTTTGCTTACATGCTGTTTCCAGCTCCCTTCTAGCAGAGGTGATTTGCTTCATAAAATTCGAAGCACATTTCAACTGACCTACGTTAAGTCTCATGTACTTCATTAATTATTCTGTATCTTACTGTATTTGCATAACAAAATATCTTGGTATACCTGTCATGTATATACATGTGTATGTGGGTGGGTTGGGCCATTCTTTGTCTGCTTCCTTGGGCTACCTTGCTAACACGGGAGATGGCGATTAAGTATAATAAAAAACTATCATTATTCTATAAATATCTACATATGTTTGTAATACAGGAATTTTATGATTTTTATCTTAGGGAGAACATCTATCTTTTGCTCTGGATTTTATTGCTTACTATCTGGTAGACATGACTACTATTTGTGTGATATGGGGAGAGAGTTTTACCCTCATGTTGCTTAGTCTCTTACCTTTGTATAACTGTACCATGTCTTTATTCTTATGTATGGATGCACATACACACACACACACACACACACCAAGCTTATGACAGGTACCCATTTTATCAACCAGCTCCAAGGGGAAGATGAACAGCCACAACCAGGATTTTAACCTATGTGAGTTCAATCTCAGGCAGCCAGTGCATGTGTGACGTTGAGTAATGCTAACCGGTATACCGTGGAGGTCCGATTACTTTGTCTTGCCTACTGTGTTCTATGCTTTTGCTACCTTTTGACAGTTTTCCTTTTCATTCTGAGGGCACCTATCCTAAGCTCCTCATCCCATGTTTGGATTTAGTACTTATGGATGTCCTCCACCCTTAAAGTGGAGCGGGGAAAACTTTACAACGATGTATAATAAAATCATCACTTACCCAATCCATACTAGGTTAATGACCTTGTGGATCTCCTTTGATCCTTTGGAACTCAAAGCTGCCCGCCTGAAGGCCTCACGTGACAAAAGCAGTCCCGTTGAATACAGCAAATGCAGCCTTACAGTCATCACTGCAAACACCTCCTGGCTGACATGGCGCACAATGAATGCATTCAGGATAAAAGATGTGATCCTTAATCCAACCTTGAAAAGAGGTATACTTCATCAAAATCAAAGAGCAGATGTATCAGTCTATGCTACAAATTCATGTATGATCTTAAGAGTAAACATACATTGTTCTTCATAACCTTAAATCACACCAGATCTTGATAATTAAATCAATGTAACATGCTGAAGAACAATAAAGGAGCAAAAAATCAAGTGGGGAAAGAGGTCATGGTGAAGGCATCGGAGAGAGAGAAGCATGTGTGGTGAAAGTAGCTAACATTAGAAAATTAGAAAGGAAGGCTCAAAAAGTAATAATCCTTGTGGCTCAGAGGGTAACAATCTGTGTGTCTTGTGCTTCCTTGTAAAAATACAGGTTTGAAAAAATTGGAAAAAACTTTCTCTTCAAGGCAGTGTTCCACGAGCATAAGAGATAAATATCTCTTGGAAAATTAGAGGAAGGACCTTCCAATCCTGAGCACTGTTATCCACTCAGCCAGGGCAGTGGCAGCTGTCTTGTTCTGCACCCATCTTTGGCCAATCACAGACCACCACAGAGATAATGTCACTGACCTACTTACTTCCAGCAGCTCAGCATCTCAGAATTCGATGATCATGGCTGTCAGCTTAAAAGCAGTTACTGCTGGTAAAGAGAAAGATTTCTGAAAAAAGAGATGACATGGCAGGGTAACAAAACCAAGATAACATGTTCACGGGAAACCACTTCAGAGATAAAAGGTTATTCAATTTTCACAACCTACATTGCTCTCCTCTGTAGTCTTGTCCCAAAAGAATGACAGCAAACACACCTGATGGAGGAGGGTATGAAGACAATTATGATAAGAAAAAACACTGAATCCAAAGGTAAAAAGATATACTTTCAACAATGAATCAGAGGTACAATGAAATCTGTAACTCATGAAGGAAGAATTCCTCAGTGCCACACAGGATAGATCCACAATGTCTTAACTAAGGTACTAGCCGATGCAGGTGGTAATGAGTACCAAACACCCTTTCTCTTGATTTCCTCCAACAAATGATTTCTGATCAAGGTTAAAGCAGAGGCCATCTTCTTCACATCATATGCTCTAAAGCACAGGTTGAGTCAATAAAACATGTTTCATAATATACAGAGAGCTGTTCACCAAATGGAGTTTCAAGATTCCACAGCACAAATGCATGATTCCCTCAATAATCTCTGGGGAAGTCCAAATGGTCTGTAAGAGATCAGACTGGGCTTAAGGCATGATACTCTCTTAAGTCTTCGAAAAATGGATGACAAGAGGGCTATTTCTAAATCTAGTAAATTTAGCAAATTCATTCCTAGAAAAAAATCTAGGGTTTGGGCTTATCTTCACCTATAACAGACTGTCACCAAAGACAAGAAAACTCTTGTATCTGGACATAATGTGTAATTCACTAACTCTCTTTCCAGAACCCAGGCTATAAGGGGAAGAGTTTCCAAAAACCGATAATGACTTGGAAACTCCCACCACAGTGGAGAAGATACCAGTTGCTCTTGAAAGGAAAAAAGTTGGAGAGTATATTCAAAACAAAGGCTGTCAAATTATTGACCAAAATCTGGTGATAAGGATTCTTGATGGGCACTCATCATACGAGTCAATACTGATACCAGTCTTACTCTTATCATGAGAAAGGCTGGGAAAGATCTCCAATGTAAGGCTTCAGTCACATCTAAGACATCAGATTCTTTAAAGGTCTGAAGGTTTTCCAAATCAATCAGTAATGTCTTTGACTACAGGGATGAATGTTATGTTCATGGCCAATTATTAGGCATTCTCTAAACCCTTACCTGTAGAAGTGTTTGAGT
The DNA here is from genome assembly GCF_036320965.1 of Panulirus ornatus. Lineage (NCBI taxonomy): Eukaryota > Metazoa > Arthropoda > Malacostraca > Decapoda > Palinuridae > Panulirus > Panulirus ornatus. The sequence continues at coordinate 29,174,811 of NC_092228.1, read as the reverse complement.
GAATCTACTTCCAAAACTCACATATTTCAGAACTTCGAGGTTGGGGCACAGGAAAAATACTCAGATAGTCTAGAAGAAACCAAGATATCAACCAAGTACGGCATAGCTGTAGGAGTTTCTACCACTATGATTGTCTGTCCCACTTTGGGACCAATGGCATTTCTAAATCTCAAAATCCATTTAGTTTGATAACTTTTCCAAGGTGTACTGAAAGAATAGATGAATCTGGTTCCATTAATTCCAGTCTAAGAATAGATTACCTGATGCAGCTGTCCTACATCATTAACTGGAGATATATACAGGGATAGTGGCTAATTGGTTCTGGTGGCAAAGAGATCCACATGGGGTGCCATGCCTAAGAAAAGATCCAAATGAAAGCCTCATTTTTGAAGGTATTTCTATTGATACTATGCTTGATCTTAACTGGGGATCAACCTAAACACTGCATACTCTTTGGAGGAGCCTATGTCCAAAGGCTATGGCCTTTAGACACAGTGAGGGAGATGATCTTTTCCACTAACTTTAAGAGAGGCAGAAATTTGCAAGAACCCTGTTTATCAGCCAAGGGGCACCCATTTTATATATAGTCTATTAGAAATAAAAATTCCACATACAGGACCCACATAATTCTTGTCATGGAAGGACTCCTGTAACTCTATCCAAGAACTTGCTCATGCTTACCCCTTTCAAAGAATGGAAGACACATCACTATAAGTCACTAGAGGTCTCCAAGGCATGGGATTTGGGTGTTTTTTACATCAGTCGACTAACCTAAGAACTGGAGTTCCTGGGAAGGTACTCTTGGAACATCTCTACGGAAGGCAGGAAAGAATTTGTTTACCCAGAAGGTAACCTTTCTCACCTGCAGCCTTACCATGTAGTGTACTAGGATGAAAGACCGAATTTACCTTTAAGTTCCAATAGTTGACATTAAGACACCAAGGTCTGAGACCAAAAGACTATCATAGTATCTGTGTAGTCCTTAGCTTTGTACTCGGCAAGACATAAAGAGTATGTCTGAGAGCTCCAATCTGTTCTTAACCATGTAAATTCCAGATGGGAATTAAGCAGGACCTTGTCTGGAACATTCCTTCCATGAAGTTGAAATTACTAAAAAGTCATTGAGGTAAGCAAGAAATACTGCTCTGTAGGAATTTTAGTTTTGGGAGCAATGCCAAATTTACTCTGGAAAAAATTGTGCGGCTATGCATAAATCAAAGAGTAACACCTTGAACTGCCAGGTCTCTCTTCAAATTCTGAATGCCAAAAACTTCCTCTTTCTGTTGTGTACAGTTCTGGGATGTGCTCGTAGGTGTTCTTTAACTCTATGATGTCTGTTCAGTCATTTAACTGCAGGGGCAAGCAGACGCTCTATAAAGTGGTCATCTTGATCCTGTGCTTCAGTATGTGGGTGTACTGAAGAGACAGGATCCCACCAATGCAAAATAAGATTGACAGCTGATAACTACCAACATTGGCATTTTGGTAGTCTACATATATATAATATATATAAATGTGAATAAGAGCAAGGTTATTAGGTACAGTAGGGTTGAGGGTCAAGTCAATTGGGAGGTAAGTTTGAATGGAGAAAAACTGGAGGAAGTAAAGTGTTTTAGATATTTGGGAGTGGATCTGGCAGCGGATGGAACCATGGAAGCGGAAGTAAATCATAAGGTGAGGGAGGGGGTGAAAATCCTGGGAGCCTTGAAGAATGTGTGGAAGTCGAGAACATTATCTCCGAAAGCAAAAATGGCTATGTTTGAAGGAATAGTGGTTCCAACAATGTTGTATGGTTGCGAGGTGTGGGCTATAGATAGAGTAGTGCGCAGGAGGGTGGATGTGCTGGTAATGTGATGTTTGAGGACAATATGTGGTGTGAGGTGGTTTGATCGAGTAAGTAATGTAAGGGTAAGAGAGATGTGTGGAAATAAAAAGAGCGTGCTTGAGAGAGCAGAAGAGGGTGTTTTGAAATGGTTTGGGCACATGGAGAGAATGAGTGCGGAAAGATTGACCAAGAGGATATATGTGTCAGAGGTGGAGGGAACGAGGAGAAGTGGGAGACCAAATTGGAGGTGGAAAGATGGAGTGAAAAAGATTTTGTGTGATCAGGGCCTGAACATGCAGGAGGGTGAAAGGCGGGAAAGGAATAGAGTGAATTGGATCGATGTGGTATACCGGGGTCGACATGCTGTCAATGGATTGAATCAGGGTATGTGAAGCGTCTGGGGTAAACCATGGAAAGTTCTGTGGGGCCTCGATGTGGAAAGGGAGCTGTGGTTCGGGCATTATTGCATGACAGCTGGAGACTGAGTGTGAGCGAAAGGGGCCTTTGTTGTCTTTTCCTGGCGCTGCCTCGCAAACATGATGGGGGAGGGGGATGTTATTCCGTGTGTGGCGGGGTGGCGATGGGGGTGAGTAGGGGCAGACAGTGTGAATTGTGTGCATGTGTGTGTCTGTGTGTGTATATATGTGTGTACGTTGGGATGTGTGGGTGTGTATGTTTGTGTGTGTGTGGACGTGTGTGTGTGTGTGTGTGTGTGCATGTGTGTGGGGGTGGGTTGGGCCATTTCTTTCATCTGTTTCCTTGCGCTACCTCACAGGCGCGGGAGACAGCGACAAAGCAAAATAATAATAATAATATTTTTATATTTATCTTATTTTGCTTTGTCACTGTCTCCTGCATTTGCAAGGTAGCGCAAGGAAACAGACGAAAGAAATAGCCCAACCCACCCCCATACACATGTATATACATACACGTCCACACACGCAAATATACATACCCATACATCTCAATGTACACATATATATACACACACAGACACATACATATATACACATGCACACAATTCACACAGTCTGCCTTTATTCATTCCCATGTGACCAAACCATTTCAAAACACCCTCTTCTGCTCTCTCAACCACACTCTTTTTATTACCACACATCTCTCTTACCCTATTATTAATGATAATAATGTGAATAAGAGCAAGTTTATTAGGTACGGTAGGGTTGAGGGTCAAGTCAATTGGGAGGTAAGTTTGAATGGAGAAAAACTGGAGGAAGTAAAGTGTTTTAGATATCTGGGAGTGGATCTGGCAGCGGATGGAACCATGGAAGCGGAAGTGGATCATAGGGTGGGGGAGGGGGCGAAAATTCTGGGAGCCTTGAAGAATGTGTGGAAGTCGAGAACATTATCTCGGAAAGCAAAAATGGGTATGTTTGAAGGAATAGTGATTCCAACAATGTTGTATGGTTGCGAGGCGTGGACTATGGATAGAGTTGTGCGCAGGAGGGTGGATGTGCTGGAAATGAGATGTTTGAGGACAATGTGTGGTGTGAGGTGGTTTGATCGAGTAAGTAACGTAAGGGTAAGAGAGATATGTGGAAATAAAAAGAGCGTGGTTGAGAGAGCAGAAGAGGGTGTTTTAAAATGGTTTGGTCACATGGAGAGAATGAGTGAGGAAAGATTGACCAAGAGGATATACGTGTCAGAGGTGGAGGGAACGAGGAGAAGAGGGAGACCAAATTGGAGGTGGAAAGATGGAGTGAAAAAGATTTTGTGTGATCGGGGCCTGAACATGCAGGAGGGTGAAAGGAGGGCAAGGAATAGAGTGAATTGGAGCGATGTGGTATACCGGGGTTGACGTGCTGTCAGTGGATTGAATCAAGGCATGTGAAGCGTCTGGGGTAATCCATGGAAAGCTGTGTAGGTATGTATATTTGCGTGTGTGGACGTATGTATATACATGTGTATGGGGGTGGGTTGGGCCATTTCTTTCGTCTGTTTCCTTGCGCTACCTCGCAAACGCGGGAGACAGCGACAAAGCAAAAAAAAAAAAAAATATATATATATATATATATATATATATATATATATATATATATATATATATTGTTAGAAGCAGTGAAAAGTTTTTATCGAGGATGTAAGGCATGTGTACGTGTAGGAAGAGAGGAAAGTGATTGGTTCTCAGTGAATGTAGGTTTGCGGCAGGGGTGTGTGATGTCTCCATGGTTGTTTAATTTGTTTATGGATGGGGTTGTTAGGGAGGTGAATGCAAGAGTTTTGGAAAGAGGGGCAAGTATGATGTCTGTTGTGGATGAGAGAGCTTGGGAAGTGAGTCAGTTGTTGTTCGCTGATGATACAGCACTGGTGGCTGATTCATGTGAGAAACTGCAGAAGCTGGTGACTGAGTTTGGTAAAGTGTGTGAAAGAAGAAAGTTAAGAGTAAATGTGAATAAGAGCAAGGTTATTAGGTACAGTAGGGTTGAGGGTCAAGTCAATTGGGAGGTAAGTTTGAAGGGAGAAAAACTGGAGGAAGTAAAGTGTTTTAGATATCTGGGAGTGGATCTGGCAGTGGATGGAACCATGGAAGCGGAAGTGGATCATAGGGTGGGGGAGGGGGCGAAAATCTTGGAAGCCTTGAAGAATGTGTGGAAGTCGAGAACATTATCTCCGAAAGCAAAAATGGCTATGTTTGAAGGAATAGTGGTTCCAATAATGTTGTATGGTTGCGAGGCGTGGGCTATGGATAGAGTTGTGCGCAGGAGGATGGATGTGCTGGAAATGAGATGTTTGAGGACAATGTGTGGTGTGAGGTGGTTTGATCGAGTAAGTAACGTAAGGGTAAGAGAGATGTGTGGAAATAAAAAGAGCATGGTTGAGAGAGCAGAAGAGGGTGTTTTGAAATGGTTTGGGCACATGGAGAGAATGAGTGAGGAAAGATTGACCAAGAGGATATATGTGTCGGAGGTGGAGTGAAAAAGATTTTGTGTGATCGGGGCCTGAACATGCAGGAGGGTGAAAGGAGGGCAAGGAATAGAGTGAACTGGATCGATGTGGTATACCGGGCTTGACATGCTGTCAGTGGATTGAATCAGGGCATGTGAAGCGTCTGGGGTAAACCATGGAAAGCTGTGCAGGTATGTATATTTGCGTGTGTGGACGTATGTATATACATGTGTATGGGGGTGGGTTGGTCTATTTCTTTCGTCTGTTTCCTTGCGCTACCTTGCAAACGCGGGAGACAGCGACAAAGCAAAAAAAAAAAAAAAAATATATATATATATATATATATATATATATATATATATATATATATATATATATTATCCCTGGGGATAGGGGTGAAAGAATACTTCCCATGCATTCCTCGCGTGTCGTAGAAGGCGACTAGAGGGGACGGGAGCGGGGGGCCAGTAATCCTCCCCTCCTTGTATTTTTTAACTTTCTAAAATGGGAAACAGAAGAAGGAGTCACACGGGGAGTGCTCATCCTCCTCGAAGGCTCAGACTGGGGTGTCTAAATGTGTGTGGATGTAACCAAGATGTGAAAAAAGGAGAGATAGGTAGTATGTTTGAGGAAAGGAACCTGGATGTTTTGGCTCTGAGTGAAACGAAGCTCAAGGGTAAAGGGGAAGAGTGGTTTGGGAATGTCTTGGGAGTAAAGTCAGGGGTTAGTGAGAGGACAAGAGCAAGGGAAGGAGTAGCAGTACTCCTGAAACAGGAGTTGTGGGAGTATGTGATAGAATGTAAGAAAATAAATTCTCGATTAATATGGGTAAAACTGAAAGTTGATGGAGAGAGATGGGTGATTATTGGTGCATATGCACCTGGGCATGAGAAGAAAGATCATGAGAGGCAAGTGTTTTGGGAGCAGCTGAATGAGTATGTTAGTGGTTTTGATGCACGAGACCGGGTTATAGTGATGGGTGATTTGAATGCAAAGGTGAGTAATGTGGCAGTTGAGGGAATAATTGGTATACATGGGGTGTTTAGTGTTGTAAATGGAAATGGTGAAGAGCTTGTAGATTTATGTGCTGAAAAAGGACTGGTGATTGGGAATACCTGGTTTAAAAAGCGAGATATACATAAGTATACTTATGTAAGTAGGAGAGATGGCCAGAGAGCATTATTGGATTACGTGTTAATTGACAGGCGCACGAAAGAGAGACTTTTGGATGTTAATGTGCTGAGAGGTGCAACTGGAGGGATGTCTGATCATTATCTTGTGGAGGCGAAGGTGAAGATTTGTATGGGTTTTCAGAAAAGAAGAGTGTATGTTGGGGTGAAGAGGGTGGTGAGAGTAAGTGAGCTTGGGAAGGAGACTTGTGTGAGGAAGTACCAGGAGAGACTGAGTACAGAATGGAAAAAGGTGAGAACAATGGAAGTAAGGGGAGTGGGGGAGGAATGGGATGTATTTAGGGAAGCAGTGATGGATTGCGCAAAAGATGCTTGTGGCATGAGAAGAGTGGGAGGTGGGTTGATTAGAAAGGGTAGTGAGTGGTGGGATGAAAAAGTAAGATTATTAGTGAAAGAGAAGAGAGAGGCATTTGGACAATTTTTGCAGGGAAAAAATGCAATTGAGTGGGAGATGTATAAAAGAAAGAGACAGGAGATCAAGAGAAAGGTGCAAGAGGTGAAAAAGAGGGCAAATGAGAGTTGGGGTGAGAGAGTATCATTACATTTTAGGGAGAATAAAAAGATTTTCTGGAAGGAGGTAAATAAAGTGCGTAAGACAAGGGAGCAAATGGGAACTTCAGTGAAGGGTGCAAATGGGGAGGTGATAACAAGTAGTGGTGATGTGAGAAGGAGATGGAGTGAGTATTTTGAAGGTTTGTTGAATGTGTTTGATGATAGAGTGGCAGATATAGGGTGTTTTGGTCGAGGTGGTGTGCAAAGTGAGAGGGTTAGGGAAAATGATTTGGTAAACAGAGAAGAGGTAGTAAAAGCTTTGCGGAAGATGAAAGCCGGCAAGGCAGTAGGTTTGGATGGCATTGCAGTGGAATTTATCAAAAAAGGGGGTGACTGTATTGTTGACTGGTTGGTAAGGTTATTCAATATATGTATGACTCATGGTGAGGTGCCTGAGGATTGGCGGAATGTGTGCATAGTGCCATTGTACAAAGGCCAAGGGGATAAGAGTGAGTGCTCAAATTACAGAGGTATAAGTTTGTTGAGTATTCCTGGTAAATTATATGGGAGGGTATTGATTGAGAGGGTGAAGGCATGTATAGAGCATCAGATTGGGGAAGAGCAGTGTGGTTTCAGAAGTGGTAGAGGATGTGTTGATCAGGTGTTTGCTTTGAAGTATGTATGTGAGAAATACTTAGAAAAGCAAATGGATTTGTATGTAGCATTTATGGATCTGGAGAAGGCATATGATAGAGTCAATAGAGATGCTCTGTGGAAGGTATTAAGAATATATGGTGTGGGAGGCAAGTTGTTAGAAGCAGTGAAAAGTTTTTATCGAGGATGTAAGGCATGTGTACGTGTAGGAAGAGAGGAAAGTGATTGGTTCTCAGTGAATGTAGGTTTGCGGCAGGGGTGTGTGATGTCTCCATGGTTGTTTAATTTGTTTATGGATGGGGTTGTTAGGGAGGTGAATGCAAGAGTTTTGGAAAGAGGGGCAAGTATGAAGTCTGTTGTGGATGAGAGAGCTTGGGAAGTGAGTCAGTTGTTGTTCGCTGATGATACAGCGCTGGTGGCTGATTCATGTGAGAAACTGCAGAAGATGGTGACTGAGTTTGGTAAAGTGTGTGAAAGAAGAAAGTTAAGAGTAAATGTGAATAAGAGCAAGGTTATTAGGTACAGTAGGGTTGAGGGTCAAGTCAATTGGGAGGTAAGTTTGAATGGAGCAAAACTGGAGGAAGTAAAGTGTTTTAGATATCTGGGAGTGGATCTGGCAGCGGATGGAACCATGGAAGCGGAAGTGGATCATAGGGTGGGGGAGGGGGCGAAAATCCTGGGAGCCTTGAAGAATGTGTGGAAGTCGAGAACATTATCTCGGAAAGCAAAAATGAGTATGTTTGAAGAAATAGCGGTTCCAACAATGCTGTATGGTTGCGAGGCGTGGGCTATGGATAGAGTTGTGCGCAGGAGGGTGGATGTGCTGGAAATGAGATGTTTGAGGACAATCTGTGGTGTGAGGTGGTTTGATCGAGTAAGTAACGTAAGGGTAAGAGAGATGTGTGGAAATAAAAAGAGCGTGGTTGAGAGAGCAGAAGAGGGTGTTTTGAAATGGTTGCGAGGCGTGGGCTATGGATAGAGTTGTGCGCAGGAGGGTGGATGTGCTGGAAATGAGATGTTTGAGGACAATGTGTGGTGTGAGGTGGTTTGATCGAGTAAGTAACGTAAGGGTAAGAGAGATGTGTGGAAATAAAAAGACCGTGGTTGAGAGAGCAGAAGAGGGTGTTTTGAAATGGTTTGGGCACATGGAGAGAATGAGTGAGGAAAGACTGACCAAGAGGATATATGTGTTGGAGGTGGAGGGAACGAGGAGAAGTGGGAGACCAAATTGGAGGTGGAAAGATGGAGTGAAAAAGATTTTGTGTGATCGGGGCCTGAACATGCAGGAGGGTGAAAGGAGGGCAAGGAATAGAGTGAACTGGATTGATGTGGTATACCGGGGTTGACATGCTGTCAGTGGATTAAATCAGGGCATGTGAAGCGTCTGGGGAAATCATGGAAAGCTGTGTAGGTATGTATATTTGCGTGTGTGGACGTGTATGTATATACATGTGTATGGGGGTGGGTTGGGCCATTTCTTTCATCTGTTTCCTTACGCTACCTCGCAAATGCGGGAGACAGCGGCAAAACAAACAAAAAAAAAAAAAATATATATATATATATATATATATATATATATATATATATATATATATATATATATATATATATATATTTCTTTCTTTCTTTCATACTATTCGCCATTTCCCGCATTAGTGAGGTAGCGTTAAGAACAGAGGACTGGGCCTTTGAGGGAATATCCTCTCCTGGCCCCCATTCTCTGTTCCTTCTTTTGAAAAATTGAAAAAAAAACAAGAGGGGAGGATTTCCAGCCACCCGCTCCCTCCCCTTTTAGTCGCCTTCTACGACACGCAAGGAATACGTGGGAAGTACTCTTTCTCCCCTCTCCCCAGGGATAATATATATATATATATATATATATATATATATATATATATATATATATATATATATATATAGAAGGCGACTAAAAGGGGAGGGAGCGGGGGGGCTGGAAATCCTCCCTTGTTTTTTTTAATTTTCCAAAAGAAGGAACAGAGAAGGGGGCCAGGTGAGGATATTCCCTCAGAGGCCCAGTCCTCTGTTCTTAACACTACCTTGCTAATGCGGGAAATGGCGAATAGTTTGAAAGAAAAAAGAAAGAAATATATATATATATTTTTTTTTATACTTTGTCGCTGTCTCCCACGTTTGCGAGGTAGCGCAAGGAAACAGACGAAAGAAATGGCCCAACCCCCCCCATACACATGTATATACATACGTCCACACACGCAAATATACATACCTACACAGCTTTCCATGGTTTACCCCAGACGCTTCACATGCCTTGATTCAATCCACTGACAGCACGTCAGCCCCGGTATACCACATTGCTCCAATTCACTCTGTTCCTTGCCCTCCTTTCACCCTCCTGCATGTTCAGGCCCCGATCACACAAAATCTTTTTCACTCCATCTTTCCACCTCCAATTTGGTCTCCCTCTTCTCCTCGTTCCCTCCACCTCCGACACATATATCCTCTTGGTCAATCTTTCCTCACTCATCCTCTCCATGTGCCCAAACCACTTCAAAACACCCTCTTCTGCTCTCTCAACCACGCTCTTTTTATTTCCACACATCTCTCTTACCCTTACGTTATTCACTCGATCAAACCACCTCACACCACACATTGTCCTCAAACATCTCATTTCCAGCACATCCATCCTCCTGCGCACAACTCTATCCATAGCCCACGCCTCGCAACCATACAACATTGTTGGAACCACTATTCCTTCAAACATACCCATTTTTGCTTTCGGAGATAATGTTCTCGACTTCCTCACATTCTTCAAGGCCCCCAGAATTTTCGCCCCCTCCCCCACCCTATGATCCACTTCCGCTTCCATGGTTCCATCCGCTGCCAGATCCACTCCCAGATATCTAAAACACTTCACTTCCTCCAGTTTTTCTCCATTCAAACTCACCTCCCAATTGACTTGACCCTCAACCCTACTGTACCTAATAACCTTGCTCTTATTCACATTTACTCTTAACTTTCTTCTTCCACACACTTTACCAAACTCAGTCACCATCTTCTGCAGTTTCACACATGAATCAGCCACCAGCGCTGTGTCATCAGCGAACAACAACTGACTCACTTCCCAAGCACTCTCATCCCCAACAGACTTCATACTTGCCCCTCTTTCCAAAACTCTTGCATTTACCTCCCTAACAACCCCATCCATAAACAATTTAAACAACCATGGAGACATCACACACCCCTGCCGCAAACCTACATTCACTGAGAACCAATCACTTTCCTCTCTTCCTACACGTACACATGCCTTACATCCTCGATAAAAACTTTTCACTGCTTCTAACAACTTTCCTCCCACACCATATATTCTTAATACCTTCCACAGAGCATCTCTATCAACTCTATCATATGCCTTCTCCAGATCCATAAATGCTACATACAAATCCATTTGCTTTTCTAAGTATTTCTCACATACATTCTTCAAAGCAAATACCTGATCCACACATCCTCTACCACTTCTGAAACCACACTGCTCTTCCCCAATCTGATGCTCTGTACATGCCTTCACCCTCTCAATCAATATATATATATATATATATATATATATATATATATATATATATAAAGGCCTATCTGCACTAAGCAGGATCAACTCTGAGCAAATATTCACTACCATATAATCAACATCCTAGCCAAGAAAAGGATTAAAGAGACAGAAAAAATTAACAATCATGTGGCAATGGAAGGCCTCCTCAGAATCATCAGTTCACAATAGTAAAAGTTTAAGGGATAATATCACAAATAAACTGAACCAGATATACTTACCTGCAGTAAAGTGTCATAGGCTGCAGACACTATTGCCCCTTTTTTTAAAGCCTCAGGATCAGACATTCTTCTCTATTGTATTTCTGGAAACAAAAGTAGCATCATCAACACTTATGTAATCTATGCCTGAGTCAATGTTATGCCAATCAACTGCATCTTGGGACATATTAGTTAAAAAGTACCCTTTACAAAAATGGAATGTTGTGATGAAACTGAAACAGACAAAACATGATGTACTACACCATTCTGTGTATCATAAAAGGTTTTATAAAACACTCTTCTTTTACTATGGACTTTTAAGAAAAGAATAAAACACAGACAAGTAATAACTGAAAATGTAAAAAAAATTTTGTCTGGCATAAAAGGAATCACTGGGTACTGTAAGAGTGAAACAGAAATAAAGGCCTTTGTGGTGTAGTGATTAGCATGAATGACAGTCATTGATGGGCTTGACTGGGATAAGGCTCCCTTCAGGATAAGGCCAGCCTACGTTCAGATCCAGGATACAGCAGGGTACAGTCAACCTGCACTCAACTCAGATGTTCATCCTCCCCTTGGGGCTTGTCAGTAAATGGGTACCTGGCTTATTCACATATATATATGTATAATAAGTATAATGAATATATAAACCTCTGACACATATATCCTCTTTGTCAATCTTTCCTTACTCATTCTCTCCATGTGACCAAACTATTTCAAAACACCCTCTTCTGCTCTCTCAACCACACTCTTTTTATTACCACACATCCCTCTTACCTTTCATTACTTTGATCGAGCAAGTAATGAAAGGGTAAGAGGGAAGTGTGGTAATAAAAAGAGTGTGGTTGAGAGAGCAGAAGAGGATGTTTTGAAATGGTTTGGTCACATGGAGAGAGTGAGTGAGGAAAGATTGACAAAGAGTATATATGTGTCAGAGGTGGAGGGAACGAGGTGAAGTGGGAGACCAAATTGGAGGTGGAAAGATGGAGTGAAAAAGATTTTGAGTGATCAGGGCCTGAACATGCAGGAGGGTGAAAGGCATGCAAGGAATAGAGTGAATTGGAACAATGTGGTATACCGGGGTCGATGTGCTGTCAATGGATTGAACCAGGGCATAAAAAGCGTCTGGGGTAAACCATGGAAAGTTTTGTGGGTCCTGGATGTGGAAAGGGAGCTGTGGTTTTGGTGCATTATACATGACAGCTAGAGACTGAGTGTAAACGAATATGGGCTTTGTTGTCTTTTCCTAGCGCTAACTCGTGCACATGTGGGGGGAGGGGGTTTTCATTTCATGTGTGGTGGGGTGGCAACGGGAATGAATAAGGGCAGACAGTATGAATTATGTACATGTGTACATATGTATATGTCTGTGTGTGTATATATATGTATACGTTGAGATGTATAGGTATGGGCATGTGTGGACGTGTATGTATATAGATGTGTATGTGGGTGGGTTCGGCCATTCTTTCGTCTGCTTCCTTGCGCTACCTCGCTAACACAGGAGACAGCGACAAAGGATAACTGAATAAATAAGTATGATGAATATATAAATAAATAAATACAGCAGAAGTGAATCGTAGGGTGGGGGAGGGGGCGAAAATCCTGGGAGCCTTGGAAAATGTGTGGAAGTCGAGAACATTATCTCCGAAAGCAAAAATGGCTATGTTTGAAGGAATAGTGGTTCCAACAATGTTGTATGGTTGCAAGGCGTGGGCTATGGATAGAGTAGTGCGCAGGAGGGTGGATGTGCTGGAAATGAGATGTTTGAGGACAATATGTAGTGTGAGGTGGTTTGATCGAGTAAGTAATGTAAGGGTAAGAGAGATGTGTGGAAATAAGAAGAGCGTGGTTGAGAGAGCAGAGGAGGGTGTTTTGAAATGGTTTGGGCACATGGAGAGAATGAGTGAGGAAAGATTGACCAAGAGGATATATGTGTCAGAGGTGGAGGGAACGAGGAGAAGTGGGAGACCAAATTGGAGGTGGAAAGATGGAGTGAAAAAGATTTTGAGTGATCGGGGCCTGAACATGCAGGAGGGGGAAAGGCGGGAAAGGAATAGAGTGAATTGGATCGATGTGGTATACCGGGGTCAACGTGCTGTCAGTGGATTGAATTAGGGCATATGAAGCATTTGGGGTAAACCATGGAAAGTTCTGTGGGGCCTGGATGTGGAAAGGGAGCTGTGGTTTTCGGGCATTATTGCATGACAGCTAGAGACTGAGTGTGAACGAATGGGGCCTTTGTTGTCTTTTCCTAGCGCTACCTCGCACACATGAGGGGGGGAGGGGGATGTTATTCCATGTGTGGTGAGGTGGCGATGGGAATGAATAAAGGCAGACAGTGTGAATTGTGTGCATGTGTATATAGGTATATGTCTGTGTGTGTATATATATGTGTACATTGAGATGTATGGGTATGTATATTTGCGTGTGGGGACGTGTATGTATATTCATGTGTATGGGGGTGGGTTGGGCCATTTCTTTCGTTTGTTTCCTTGCGCTACCTCGCAAATGCAGGGAGACAGCGACAAAGCAAATTAAATGAATAAATATATTTCTTTATTAAATATGATAAAAAAAATTTAATTTGCTATACTTAATCGTTGTCTCCCATGTTAGCAAAGCAGTGCAAGCAAACAGATGAAAGAATGGCTCAACCCACCCACATACACATGTATCTACATAAATAACCACATGCTCATATACATACCTATACATTTCAACGAATATATACATGTACACATATACATACACAGACATATACATATATACACATGTACATATTCATACTTGCTGCCTTCATCCATTCCCGTCACCACCCTGCCACACACGACACAGGTGTGGCACAAGGAAAAGACAAAAAAGCCACATTGTTCACACTCAGTCTCTAGCTGTCATGTGTAATGCACCCAAACCATAGCTCCCTTTTCACATCCAGGCCATACAAAACTTTCCATGGTTTATCCCAGATGCTTCACATGCCCTGGTTCAATCCATTAATAGCACATCAACCCCAGTATACCACATCGTTCCAATTCACTCTATTCCTTGCACGCCTTTCACTCTCCTGTATGTTCAGGCCCCAATTACTCACAATCTTTTTCACTCCATCCTTCCACCTCCAATTTGGTCTCCTGCTTCTCCTTCTCCTTCTCCTTCTTCCCTCCACCTCTGACACATATATCCTCTTTGTCGATCTCTCCTCACTCATTCTCTCCAAATGTCCAAACCATTTCAGCACAACCTCTTCTGCTCTCTCAGCCATACTCTTTTTCATTTCCACACAATTCTCTTACCCTTATATTACTTACTCAATCAAATCATCTCACACCACATATTGTCCTTAAACATTTCATTTCCAACACATCCACCCTCCTCTATACACCCCTATCTATAGCCCATACCTCACAACAATACAACATTTTTGGAACTGCTATTCCTTCAAACATACCCATTTTTGCTTTCTGAGATAACGTTCTTGCCTTCCACACATTCTTCACTGCTCCCAGAAACTTTACCCCCTCCCCAATCCCTGTGACTCACTTCCACTTCCATGGTTCCATCTGCTGCTAAGTCCACTCCCAGATATTTAAAACACTTCACTTCCTCCAATTTTTCTCCATTCACACTTACATCCCAATCAACTTGTCCCTCAAACCTACTGAACCTAATAACATTGCTCTTATTCACATCTACTCTCAACTTTCTCCTTTCACACAATTTCCAAACTCAGTCACCAACCTCTGCAGTTTCTCACACAAATCAGCCACTAGAGCTGTATCATTGGCAAACAACAACTGACTCACTTCCCAGTTCCTCTCATCAACAACAGACTGCATACTCGCCACTCTTTCCAAAACTCTTGCATTTACCTCCCTAATAACCCCATCCATAAACAAATCAAACTACCATGGGGACATCACACACCCCTGCCACAGACCGACATTCAGTGGGAACCAATCACTTTCCCTTCTTCCTACTTGTACACATGCCTTACATCCTTGGTAAAACCTTTTCACTGCTTCTAGCAACTTACCTCCCACACCATATACTCTAAAGACCTTCCACAAAGCATCTCTATCAACCCTATCATATGCCTTCTTCAGATCCATAAATGCTACATACAAATCCATTTGCTTTTCTAGGTATTTCTCACAGAAATTCTTCAAAGTAAACACCTGATCCACACATCCTCTATCACTTCTAAAACCACACTGCTCTTCCCCAATCTGACGCTCTGTACATGCCTTCACCCTCTCAATCAATACCCTCCCATATAATTTTCAAGGAATACTCAACAAACTTATACCTCTGTAGTTTGAACACTCACCTTTACCCCTTTGCCTTTGTACAATAACACTACACATGCATTCCACCAATCCTCAGGCACTTCACTATGGTCCATAATACAGTGAATATCCTTACCAACCAGTCAACAACACAGTCACCCATTTTTTAATGAATTCAACTGCAAAATCATCCAAACCCAGCGCCTTGCCGGCTTTCATCTTCTGCAAGGCTTTCATCACCTCTTCTCTCTTCACTAAACCATTCTCCTTGACCATCTCTCTTCACACACCACCCCGACCAAAACACCCTACATCTGCCACTCCATCATCAAACACATTTAACAATCCTTCAAAATACTCACTCCATCTCCTCCTCACTTCATCTTTGCCTGCTATCACTTTCCCCTTTGCCCCTTTCCTCTGTGTTCCCATTTGTTCTCTTGTCTTAGATAATCCAACCAGGGAACATGATACATCTGGGGTAAATCTCTAAAGGTCTGCAGGGCCTAATTCTGGATAGGGGGCTGTGGTTTTGGTGCATTACACATGACAATTATAGAATTGGTGACCGGATGTGACCTTTGTTTGTTCCTGATGTTACCATGCTAATGCAGGAAACTAAAATCAAGTATGAATCAAAGATTAAAAAGAAAATATAAAACCCTCTTCACAGGTATTACATAAAACTATATATTTTTCCCAGTCTTTTCAAATATTTCAATAGCATAATCATATCACCCCTAATCATTCTTTCATATACTGTTCAGTGTTTTAACTCTTTCCCTAAAAGTTGACATCTTCAAGGTAAGTGCCCAATGTGTGGCTGTTCTTGGTAATTTTTCTGTATCCTACATATTTGCCTCTTCCATGATGAGCTGTAAACAACTGCTACATACTCCAGAGTTGGTCTTTTGAAGGTTATCATAAACTTTTAGATCATCTTCATCAATAAATCCAAGGACTATCTTCATATTGGCCAATAATCTGTATATACCTTTAAGTACCTCATTAATACGTTCCTCTGGTGGCCGAAGTTATGGCTATACCCACATCTTTCCCTCCATTTTAATCAGAATCTGATCTCCTTTGTTAGACTCATGTCCAGATCGTCTACCATTTTCTCCATATACTATTGCATAGCATTTGGGTATCAGATTCCATACTCTATTCCTGACTTCATTCATATATTTGTGTAACATCTCAAAAGCTCTATACTGATTCTCTGCTTTCAATTAGCATCACAGTTCTTGCATCATAAGCAAACATATTTATAAAGCTGCATAAACTTACACTGAAAGTAAAATCATTTACATATACTATACATTACTGGGACCCTGCGGTTTCCTTACCCGAATAATATTTTTCAACAACACTGCAGTTGCTTTGTTAAGACGCTTGGGCAAGTTATGTCTTTCATTTTAGTTTTAAATTTTTACCTGACCATTTCATCAACATTAAGGGGCTTACCCTTCACATTATCAACTAACTAAATCTAGTCTAACCTAACCAATCAAACTTAGCCGTACTAGCCTTATTTAACCCATCTTTTCTTGGGACTATTTTTTCCTCAATAGCACACATGGGCTTCCTTGCTGCCCTTGGTCCCCAGGGCCAAGCAAATGCAAGCTATTGTGTAATCCAGCCCTAAGCTAGTATGGCAGCTCCTGGCCTAATTACACCCATGATACGGCATTTTAAAACTCCTATCGAGCACATTCCTAAATATCACTGTCAAAGATATTCCGGCATAGCCCAAGTTGGTAAAGTAGCTTAAAACTTCTAACACACAAATTTCTACATATCGCTGTCAAAGATATTCTGGCATGCCTATACTCGGTCCAGCTGTAATGAAAATCGTTTTAGATCAGTTAAAACATGTTTGGCACCCGACTGGACACTGCACTAGGAAATGGATTGCTAAAATTCTGGACAAACTGCCAAATCTTCAGCAAATTAATTTACATCCAGCTCAGAGAAGGTGAAACTCGCGACACAGAGAATGATCAAGATTGTCGTTAACATAACGCTTGAATCACCCACAACTGATCGGCAGTGGTTAGTACCATATCATCAAGTCAGCTACATAGCGGTTGAACCAATGACTGATTAGTAACCATGATTAATTAGTACGAGAAAGTCAGGGTCGGTCACTATTTTGCCGACTGGTCTGCAAAAAGGCCGCATGAATAAACCACACTACGTAAGTTATGGGATTTTCTTACATCACTGAACAAAATTATCAATTACTCAGAACACGGATAATGACAAGCAGAACTAAGGTTGTAAATGATCAGTTCTGCTTCCTGTACTGGCCATCATCATACATGACCCCAAGCAACACTGGGGATATTACCTTTCACAGTGACCGCCATGTAAATAATTACTTACCCGTTTACCTTGATGTCCTGCCTGTGCTCTTAATGACCAAATATAAACAGTGTCCCCCCCTCCACTTGGTTGACATTCAGTATCTTAGAGTTCGATAAATAAGTTAACCATAATTAATCTTGTGCCGCAGACACACGTTTATCACATTCATAAATACACAAATGTCTTCCTTGATCCTCACAGACATGGCTGAACGTCATTTATCGTCTATCAATCATCCTATTTTTCTTTTATGTATAATAAAAATTCATCTATAGATTAGTATTTTTGTGTTTTAATTAATTTCATACATTTAGATAATTCATGATAACTTGAACGTCATCTGTTTGACAACAGTTTGTTTACATCGGTCAGCTGGCAGGTCCCCGGGGAAGGCTCTCATGATGGCCATTCATTATTAAATTTTGACCATCAGATAATGGTGAAGGCATGGACGATGTGTCCATTTACCTATACATGTGAAGGTTAATTATTCATCTTTATATGTTAAATGACAAGTTTGGATTCTCGTGTGGAGCACCGGTAATATTGCAACCGTTGGAGCTTCAGTCTGAGGTCCATCTTAACCATACCATCAGACTTGTGGGTAACTCCTCCTGCAACATTACTCATCACTCTTGGATGACTCCACCTGCAACATTACTTATTACTTACCGGTAACTCCAACTGCAACATTACTCACCACTCGTGGGTAACTCCACCTGCAACATTACTCATCACTCATGGGTAACCACCTGCAACATTACTCATCACTCATGGGTAACTCCACCTGCAACATTACTCATCGCACGTGGGTAACTCTACCTGCAACATTACTCATCACACGTGGGCAACTCCACCTGGAACATTACTCATCACACGTGGGTAACTCCACCTGCAACATTACTCATTACATGTGGGTAACTACACCTGAAACATTACTCATTACTTGTTGGTAACTCCACCTGCAACAATACTCATCACTCGTGGGTAACTCCACCTGCAACATTAGTCAGTACTTGTGGGCAACTCCACCTGCAACATTACTCAGCACTCGTGGGTAACTCCTCTGCAACATTACTCATCACTCGTGGGTAACTCTGTCTGCAACATTACTCATTACTTGTGGGTAACTCCACCTACAACATTACTCATCACTAGTGAGTAACACCACCTGCAACATTACACATTACTCGTGGGCAACTCCACCTGCAACATTACTCATCACTCGTGGGTAACTCCGCCTGCAACATAACTCACCACTCGAGGGCAACTCTACCTGCAATATTACTCATCACTCGTGGGTAACTCCACCTGCATTACTCATCACTCGTGGGTAACTCCACCTGCAACATTACACATTACTTGTGGGTTACTCCACATGCAACATTACTCATCAATCGTGCGTAACACCACCTGCAACATTACTCATCACTCGTGGGTAACTCCACCTGCAACATTACTCATCACTCGTGGGTAACTCCACCAGCAACATTAATCATTTCTTGTGGGTAACACCACCTGCAACATTACTCATCACTCGTGGGTAACTCCATCTGCAACATTACTCATCACTCGTGGGTAACACCACCTGCAACATTACTCATCACTCGTGGGTAACTCCACCAGCAACATTAATCATTTCTTGTGGGTAACACCACCTGCAACATTACTCATCACTCGTGAGTAACTCCATTTGCAACATTACTCATCACTCGTGGGTAACTCCACCAGCAACATTACTCATCACTCGTGGGTAACTCCACCAGCAACATTAATAATTTTTTGTGGGTAACTCCACCTGCAACATTACTCATCACTCGTGGGTAACATCACCTGCAACATTACTCATCATTCGTGGGTAACACCACCTGCAACATTACTTATCATTCGTGGGTAACACCACCTGCAACATTACTTATTACTTGTGGGTAACTCCACCTGCAATATTAGTCATCACTCGTGGGTAACTCCACCTCCAACATTACTCATCACTTATGGGTAACTCTACCTGCAACATTACTCATCACTCGTGGGTAACTCCACCTGCAACATTACTCATCACTCGTGGGTAACATCACCTGCAACATTACTCATCACTCGTGGGTAACATCACCTGCAACATTACTCATCATTCGTGGGTAACACCACCTGCAACATTACTCATCATTCGTGGGTAACACCACCTGCAACATTACTTATTACTTGTGGGTAACTCCACCTGCAATATTAGTCATCACTCGTGGGTAACTCCACCTGCAACATTCCTCATCACTCGTGGGTAACTCTACCTGCAACATTACTCATCACTTGTGGGAAACTACCTGCAACATTACCCATCACTCATGGGTTACTTCACCTGCAACATTACCCATCACTCGTGGGTAACTCCACCAGCAACATTACTCATCACTCATGGGTAACTCCACCAGCAACATTAATCATTTCTTGTGGGTAACTCCACCTGCAACATTACTCATCACTCGTGGGTAACATCACCTGCAACATTACTCATCATTCGTGGGTAACACCACCTGCAACATTACTCATCACTCGTGGGTAACACCACCTGCAACATTACTCATCATTCGTGGGTAACACCACCTGCAACATTACTTATTACTTGTGGGTAACAACACCTGCAACATTAGTCATCACTCGTGGGTAACTCCACCTGCAACATTCCTCATCACTCGTGGGTAACTACCTGCAACATTACTCATCACTTGTGGGAAACTACCTGCAACATTACCCATCACTCGTGGGTAACTCCACCTGCAACATTACCCATCACTTGTGGGTAACTCCACCTGCAATATTACCCATCACTCGTGGGTAACTCCACCTGCAACATTACCCATCACTCATGGGTAATGCCACTTGCAACATTACTCATCACCTGTGGGTAACTCCACCTGCAACATCACTAATCACTCGTGGGTAACTCCACCTGCAACATTACTCATTACTTGTTGGTAACTCCACCTGCAACATTACTCTTCACTCAGGGGTAATACCACCTGCAACATTATTCATTACTTGTGGGTAACTCCACCTGCAACATTACTCATTACTTGTTGGTAACTCCACCTGCAACATTACTCATCATTCGTGGGTAATTCCACCTGCAACATTATTCACTACTTGTGGGTAACTCCACCTGCAACATTACTCATTACTTGTTAGTAACTCCACCAGCAACATTACCCATCACTCAGAGGTAATTCCACCTGCAACATTACTCATTACTTGTTGGTAACTCCACCTGCAACATTACTCATCACTCGGGTAATTCCACCTGCAACATTATTCATTACTTTTGGGTAACTCCACCTGCAACATTAGTCATCACTCACGGGTAACTCCACCTGCAACATTACTCATCACTCGTGGGTAACTCTACCTACATCACTCAGTACTTGTGGGTAACTCCACCCGCAACATTACTCATCACTCGTGGGTAGCTCTACCTGCAACATTACTCATCACTCGTGGGTAACTCCACTTGCACCATTACTCATTACTTGTAGGTAACTCCACCTCCAACATTACTCATCACTCATGGGTAACTCCACCTGCAACATTGCTCATCACTCGTGGGTAACTCCACCTGCAACATTACTTCTTACTTATCGGTAACTCCAACTGCAACATTACTCACCACTCGTGGGTAACTCCACCTGCAACATTACTTCTTACTTATAGGTAACTCCAACTGCAACACTACTCACCACTCGTGGGTAACTCCACCTGCAAAATTACTCATCACTCGTGGGTAACTCCACTGGCAACATTACTCATTACATGTGGGTAACTCCACCTGAAACATTACTCATTACTTATTGGTAACTCTACCTGCAACATTACTCATCACTCGTGGGTTACTCCACCTGCAACATTACTCATCACTCGTGGATAACTCCACCTGCAACATTACTCATCATTCGTGGGTAAGTCCACCTGCAACATTACTTATTACTTGTGGGTAACTCCACCTGCAACATTACTCATCACTCATGGGTAACTCCACCTCCAACATTACTCATCACTTATGGGTAACTCCAGCACCAACATTACTCAACAGGTTTACCCCCAACCTCACCAAGTGGCCACACACAACTGCTCTATTTAATAGAGGTGCCAGAACAACTTCTCACCCTAACCTAACCATCACTCATGCACAACCTTGTGCATAATCTCATCAGATATGACACAGAGCAAAAATGCTTCCTCTCCCTCAGAAGAGAGTCAGCTAATAAGACAGAGTGAAGAACAGCAATCAAAGCCAATGTTCACATTAACATAACACTCATACTCATCCACAACTTACCTCGCAACATTCGACATCACTTACACCAAGTTGCCAAAGAAGGCAGGGTCTAAAGAGACCAGTTCAAGGCACTGCTCATCCTATCTTAAACTTCAGTCTCATGCACAAAGCTACAAAAATATAAATTCAAATAAGAAGTCCTTTGTACAATATTCAAATAAGATCAGTTGTGTCAACAATGTGAATATACATATTTATAAGTAGACAGTTTAATCCATTAATGTTGTTTCATAATCCTTAAACACTGAAGGTTGATATATTTTCTCTTATCGATCACCTGACGGGATTCTCACAGCTTGGAACCTAGGTGTTCAGCTCATTGTAACCTGATAACCCATCACTACCAAGAAAGCGACTGACTTGATCTGCTTCAACCTTTCCCTGACAACCTGTCTCCTAATCCTGACGTTCCTTCTGGGCTTGACACACACACAGACACACATACACTCAGTGTAGGTGTGGCTGTAGTTTCTTCCTTCCAGTACAGTGTACACTGAACAATTAATGATATAAAGAAAGCCTAACTCCTCTCGTAGGCCAAGGGAATATCAACCTTGCACAGTAAGTCAGGCCCATCATTGGCCAAGACTCACACATATATTACAGTCCCAGACATCAGTGACCAAGTTCCAAACATCAATGAAAGTTTTATACCTCAGTGAGTCTCAGACTTTAACGAATCAAAATTTAGACAACAGTGACTGAATGTCACACATCAGTGATCAAGACCCAGACTCTAATGATCAAGTTCCAAACATCAGTGATAAAGTCTCAGACATCTATGGTGAAGTCCTAGCCATCATGACTGAATCTCCGAGACAGTTCAAGGCATCAGTGATGCAGTCCCCAAACGGCAATGACCAAGACGATAGACATCATTGACTCAGTCCTAAGACAGCATTAACCAAGCCTTTGACATCAGTGACTCAATACCAAACATCAGGAATTGATTCTCAGACATCTGCAACCAAGTTTACGACATCACTGAATGAGTTCAAAGACATCAGTGTCTGAGTCCCATACATCAGTGACCAAGTTGAAGATGTCAACAACTGAACCTCTAAACTTTATTGTCTGAGTCCCATACATCAGTGGCTTGGTTCAAGATGTCAACAATCGAGCCCCTGAACTTTATTGTCTGAGTCCCATACATCAGTGGCTAAGTTCAAGACCAAACTTTATTGTCTGAGTCCCAGACACCAGTGACCAAGTTCAAGACACCAGTGAATGAGTTCAAAGACATCAGTTCACGAGTCCCATGCATCAGTAATTAAGTTCAAGACATCATCAGTGTCTGATTTCCAGACATCATTATCTTTGTCGTGACACAAATGACTAGGTCCCGAGACATGAATGACTGAGTCCCATACATAAATAACCAAGACCCCAAACATCAGTGAAGTTAATGGCTTCCTCGCTGCATGTTTTAGGGAACCTAATAATCCCCTAAAGCTCAAATTTGATTGTTGGAAGAACCATTTGCAAACTATCAATCAATCATTTCTTAAATGTAAATATTCACCTAAGACCTCTTCATTAGTAGCATTCTCCATCTTTCCTGTCTATCTATCTACATCTTTGATGCCCGTTCCCTTTGGGAACTCTCTCAGGGGAGTGGCCATGGCAAAGGAGACTCCATAACAGGTGAACTTCAGTACAGCTGTTCAGCTATTAGTGCCTCATCTTTAACAGGCTACTGGCAGAGGATAACTCTAGTGCAGTGACTTCAGAGGCCTCTACCTGATTTTCTTACAAACTACTTTCACCTAATGTGTCTTCGTAAAATTCCAACTTACTGCTCCTACCTACTAGTTCTACCTAGTGCTCCTGTCTAATGGTCCTTCCTACTACTTATATTTATTGCTCATAACATTTCCTCAAGAAGCAGGGCTAGCACATGCTGCTCACTGCAGGAAAATCGTTACAAAAAATGAGTTATGAGAGTTAAGTGTTGTCAAGTGTTATGTATGGTGAGGAGAGATTGCATGTTTCTAAGTATTTCACTTCAGTCAATATAAATGACTTGGCATGACTTTGTATTCCATAGCTTTTGTCTTTATCTCAGGAATAATTTTGATTGTCTGCTCCTGTTTATATCTTCACAATCATATGTATATATTGTATAATTTTTTTATGTAGCTGATAACAGATGAAGGCACACCAGTAAATTATAAAGACATTTTGTTGTATATTCATACGCCCTACTTATTTTTTTCACAATTGTTCACCAGTTCTTGCATTAGTGAGATAGTGCCAGGAACAGACAAAGAAAAGCCACATAGACTCACATCCATTCTCTAGCTGTCATGTGCAGTGCACCAAAACTACAGGCCTCTATCCACATTCAGGATAAACAGACTTTTCCATGTTTCCCAGCTGCTTCACATGCCCTGGTTCAGTCCACTGATAGGATGTTGACGCCTGTATACCACACCAATCCATGTTCAAGTGCCAATCATTCAACACCTCTTTCACTCTGTCTTTCTATTTCGAATTAGGTCTCACCCTTCTCCTTGTCCCCCTTACTTTTAACCCATATATCCTCTGCAGCAACCTCTTCTCCCTGAGTTGCTCTAAATGTCCAAACTGTTTCATCACACCCTTATCAGCTCTTTCAACCACACCTTTCTTGTTACTGCACCTCTCTCTTATGCTCTTATTACTTAATCAAACCACCTCACACCTCATATTATCCTCAAATATCTCATTTTCACCACTTCCACCCTCCTCTGCACACACTCATGTATACCCCACCTTTACAACTATGCATCATCAGGACGACTATACCCTCAAACATACCGATTTTTGCCTTCTCAGAGAATGACTTCTCTTTCCACACATTCCTCATTGCTACCACAACCTTCACCGGCTCCCCCACCCTATGATTCATTTCCACGTCCATGGATTCATTTACTGCCATACACACCCCACAATATCTAAAACACTTCACTTTCTCCACATTTTCTCCATTCATACTCACACTTCAACTGTCTTTCTGCCTTGCTATACCTAATAACCTTGCTTTTAATCACAGTTACCCTCAATTTCCTTGTTTCACACATCCTCACAGACTCTGTCTCCAACTTCTGCAGCTTTGCACGCAAACCAGCCACTATTTCTGAGTCATCAGCAAAAAACAACTCACTTCTCAAGTCTCCTCTTTCCTACAGGCTGCATACTTGCCTTTCTCTCTCTCTCCAAGATTCTTACATTAACCTTCCTCTCCATCTCATCTATAAACAAACAGCCATGGTAACATCACACCCCTGCTGGAAACCCACCCTCACCTGGAACCACTCTCTCCTCGCTCCCTACTCGTTTACATGCCTTACGCTCTTGATAAAAACTTCCCACTGCTTCTCGTAGCTTTCCTTCCAAACAATATATTTGTAAGACCTTCTACAAGCCATCTCTGTGAAGCCTGTCATATGTTTTCTCCAAATCCATGAGTGCTACATTGAAATCCTTCTGTTTCTCTAAGTATTTCTTACACACATTCTTTTATGTAAATTCCTGATTCACACATCCTTTACCACTCCTGAAAGCATATTGATCCTCCTCAGTCTGATGTTCTGTAAATGCCTTTTCTGCACAGCCTACTTGGCCTCTGGTCTTTGGAGATCATTATACCCACATCTTTTTATTCTTGTAGTTCAACTAAGTTCATACTGTAGTCTGTCTTCATTTTTACAGCTAATATGTTAAACTTAGCACTTGTCTGTCTGTTTTTAAAACTATTGTTTCCCTTTAAAGATCACTTAGAATGGGTAACTTAATTCATGATTAAGCTCTCTCTCTTGAGAATGTGGCCTGCAGTCATTCATAACAGCTTTGCAAGCTTAATACTTACCAACCTGTGGGTCAGACTCATTCTTAGTCTTCGTGATTGCCCCTTTTCCAGGCTCATCATTACTTTCCAACAATACTTTCAATTCCTTCCTTAAGTGTCCTGCCCTTGGCCATCACTAATCTAATTTCTTAACAGGTAAAGCAACATAATGCCTAGGTATGAAATACAATGGAAAACCAGATAACAGATCTGGTGGTTCATGATGAGGTTGTCTGTTGGAGGACAGTTATTGAATCTAAAATTCGTAATCTGCATGGGTGCAGATAAGAAAGTAAAGTAGAAGGTTTCAGAGCTGCTTCCCTGGTACCACTAGTATTTCACAAAACTATCTACAAGTTTACCCAGGTGAATTATGTCCAAGGTTGTGGAAGGTGGGTGTTCTGTTCTTTATTTGATAATTCAAATATACATTTTTCATAATGATCTTGTGAAAACAAAAAACTACATGAAATATCTTTATAAAGATTTATCACAATTCTTTCCTTTTGGATAACTCTTTGGAAAAATCAAATTTGAAAATGTGCCAATTGTGTTTTTTACAACTGTGTTTGGACACGAAGAAAAATCAGTCAAATCTCAAATTAAGAATTTTTTTTTTTTTTTTTTTTTTTTTTTTTTTTATATACTTTGTCGCTGTCTCCCGCGTTTGCGAGGTAGCGCAAGGAAACAGACGAAAGAAATGGCCCAACCCCCCCCCCCATACACATGTACATACACACGTCCACACACGCAAATATACATACCTACACAGCTTTCCATGGTTTACCCCAGACGCTTCACATGCCTTGCTTCAATCCACTGACAGCACGTCAACCCCTGTATACCACATGACTCCAATTCACTCTATTTCTTGCCCTCCTTTCACCCTCCTGCATGTTCAGGCCCCGATCACACAAAATCTTTTTCACTCCATCTTTCCACCTCCAATTTGGTCTCCCTCTTCTCCTCGTTCCCTCCACCTCCGACACATATATCCTCTTGGTCAATCTCTCCTCACTCATTCTCTCCATGTGCCCAAACCATTTCAAAACACCCTCTTCTGCTCTCTCAACCACGCTCTTTTTATTTCCACACATCTCTCTTACCCTTACGTTACTTACTCGATCAAACCACCTCACACCACACATTGTCCTCAAACATCTCATTTCCAGCACATCCATCCTCCTGCGCACATCTCTATCCATAGCCCACGCCTCGCAACCATACAGCATTGTTGGAACCACTATTCCCTCAAACATACCCATTTTTGCTTTCCGAGATAATGTTCTCGACTTCCACACATTTTTCAAGGCTCCCAAAATTTTCGCCCCCTCCCCCACCCTATGATCCACTTCCGCTTCCATGGTTCCATCCGCTGACAGATCCACTCCCAGATATCTAAAACACTTCACTTCCTCCAGTTTTTCTCCATTCAAACTCACCTCCCAATTGACTTGACCCTCACCCCTACTGTACCTACAAAATTCCCTTCAAATAAACCAGTTATAAAAATAATAGAATTTTTCTCATAAGAAACTGAGGCAAATCATCCCAGTACGTGATGTTTATCTCAACCCAAAACATCATGACTGTTAATACTGAAAAATAACAAAAGAACATAATCCAGTGGAAAGTACCATCCATGCTAGCTTGAAATTGGGAATATGCAGTCCATATATATTTTATACCACAGCACACATCCTGTGTAACACTAAGAAAAAGAGATATACTTCATCCATCATAACATATACTTCTGAATATAGTTCCATGTGACTTTGTTGATGTACTAAACAGAATTAGCATTATAATTTCCTCTACATAAAAACATTCTGGGCAACAGAAAATAAGAGTTGAAATCAGATGACAAACTTTCTAATAAGTAAGTTTATAACAAAATGCCTGATATATCCTGAAACATCATGTGCCAGTTAAGTCCTGCTATCTGACACACAAGTAAAAGTTACTAGGCAAAGATTCAATTCTCACAGTTAGTCCTATAACATGTGAACACAATTTGGCTCTCTTAAAACAGTAAAAATCCTGCTTTTTCCTGTGAGGAACCTGTTGTCTAGACTGGTCTAGTCCTACAACATTTGAATACATTCTGACAACTTCAAAAACAGCTTGAGTGCTGCATCTTCCTGTTAGGAAACTTTTTCTTTGGGTTGGGCTATTTCTAAGACCATTTGAACACCTTTTGATTGTTTTAAAATAATTTGAATCCTGCTCCATCCTGGGAGGAACCTGTTGTCTGGTTAGGGCTGCCAAAGAGTGAAGAGAAAAACCCAGAGCATCCAGAATCTTGGCTGTTACTATAATCATTTCCAAAGTTAAAGTTAAAGAAGCTACCTCCCTCTGCCCTTGGAGATGACGGCTCACCAAAGAGTGAAAAACTGACAGTGTTTTCTTGAGCAGAGCCTTCCACTGAGCTCTCTGAAAGGAAGAAGCATTAAAGGAATAGCTAAAAGTATGGGGTTTGTGGACATGTTTTGATGTGTAAGAAATGCATATGAAGCAATTCTGGCAGGGTTCCACTTAGAAGAAAGATAAAGAAGGATAAGGAAGATGATAATTACGAGGAAGAGAACAATATGGGATGCACAGGAAAGCAAGATACCTAAATAACTATGGTATCTGACAAGTATATCTACTGTAGGACAGTGATCCTAAATTCATAATCTATAAAGATGGAGACAGGAAAGTAAGAGCAGAAGGCTCCTCCTCATCCACTAATAATGAGGGAGACAGGATAGTAAAGTGGAAGGGTCTAACCCACTACTAAAGAATGAAACATGATAGTAAAGCAAAAGGCTCCTCTCGAACCACTACTCCCTCTGGCATATCAACCGACAACAAAATGCTGTAGCTAATGAAAGAATGGCAAAAGTTATAGGAAGAATACAGAGCCATGTTAACTTTATGGGAAAGGATGAATGGGAAATAAATTTTGATCTAATTACATTCACCAGATATTATTGGCAGGTTGTTTTTTAGCTGCTATTCTGTAAACAGAAAAGAAGCTGAAATATGTGCATGCTATGATGTTATACTTGAAGACTTATTTTTTGAGAATTATCATAAAAGTATTTATCAAGCCATAAATAAAAAATATTGGGGAAGAGCAGTGTGATTTCAGAAGTGGTAGAGGATGTGTGGATCAGATGTTTGCTTTGAAGAATGTATGTGCGAAATACTTAGAAAAGCAAATGGATTTGTATGTAGCATTTATGGATCTGGAGAAGGCATATGATAGAGTTGATAGAGATGATCTCTCGAACCACTACTCCCTCTGGCATATCAACCGACAACAAAATGCTGTAGCTAATGAAAGAATGGCAAAAGTTATAGGAAGAATACAGAGCCATGTTAACTTTATGGGAAAGGATGAATGGGAAATAAATTTTGATCTAATTACATTCACCAGATATTATTGGCAGGTTGTTTTTTAGCTGCTATTCTGTAAACAGAAAAGAAGCTGAAATATGTGCATGCTATGATGTTATACTTGAAGACTTATTTTTTGAGAATTATCATAAAAGTATTTATCAAGCCATAAATAAAAAATATTGGGGAAGAGCAGTGTGATTTCAGAAGTGGTAGAGGATGTGTGGATCAGATGTTTGCTTTGAAGAATGTATGTGAGAAATACTTAGAAAAGCAAATGGATTTGTATGTAGCATTTATGGATCTGGAGAAGGCATATGATAGAGTTGATAGAGATGATCTGTGGAAGGTATTGAGAATATATGGTGTGGGAGGCAAGTTGTTAGAAGCAGTGAAAAGTTTTTACTGAGGATGTAAGGCATGTGTACGTGTAGGAAGAAAGGAAAGTAATTAGTTCTCAGTGAATGTAGGTTTGTGGCAGGGGTGTGTGATGTCTCCATGGTTGTTCAACTTGTTTATGGATGGGGTTGTTAGGGACGTGAATGCAAGAGTTTTAGAAAGAGCGGCAAGTTTGCAGTCTGTTGTGGATGAGAGAGCTTGGGAAGTGAGTCAGTTGTTGTTTGCTGATGATACAGCACTGGTGGCTGATTCAAGTGAGAAACTGCAGAAGCTGGTGACTGAGTTTGGTAAAGTGTGTGAAAGAAGAAAGTTGAAAGTAAATGTGAACATGAGCAAGGTTATTAGGTACATTAGGGTTGAGGGACAAGTCAACTGGGAGGTAAGTTTGAATGGAGAAAAACTGGAGGAAGTGAAGTGTTTTAGATATCTGGGAGTGGATTTGGCAGCGGATGGAACCATGGAAGCGGAAGTGAATCATAGGGTGGGGGAGGGGGCGAAAGTTCTGGGAGCAATGAAGAATGTGTGGAAGTCGAGAACATTATCTTGGAAAGCAGAAATGGGTATGTTTGAAGGAATAGTGGTTCCAACAATGTTATATGGTTACGAGGCGTGGGCTATAGATAGAGTTGTGCGGAGGAGAGTGGATGTGCTGGAAATGAGATGTTTGAGGACATTATGTGGTGTGAGGTGGTTTGATTGAGTAAGTAATAATAGGGTAAGAGAGATGTGTGGTGATAAAAAGAGTGTGGTTGAGAGAGCAGAAGAGGGTGTTTTGAAATGGTTTGGTCACATGGAGAGAATGAGTGAGGAAAGATTGACCAAGAGGATATATGTGTCAGAGGTGGAGGAAACAAGAAGTGGGAGACCAAATTGGAGGTGGAAAGATTTTGAGTGATCGGGGCCTGAACATGCAGGAGGGAACGATGTGGTATACTGGGGTCGACGTGCTGTCAATGGATTGAACCATGGCATGTGGAGCGTCTGGGGTAAGCCATAGAAAGTTCTGTGGGGCCTGGATGTGGAAAGGGAGCTGTGGTTTCGGTGCATTATTATATGACAGCAAGAGACTGAGGGTGAACAAATGTGGCCTTTGTTGTCTTTCCTAGCGCTACCTCGCGCACATAAGGGGGAAGGGGGTTGTTATTTCATGTGCGGCGGGGTGGCGATTTGAATGAATAAAGGCAGACAGTAGGAATTATGTACATGTGTATATATATGTATATGTGTGTGTGTGTATATATATGTATGCGTTGAGATGTATAGGTATGTATATTTGCATGTGTGGAAGCGTATGTATATGCATATGTATGTGGATGGGTTGGGCTATTCTTTTGTCTGTTTCCTTGTGCTACCTCGCCAACACGGGAGACAGCGACAAAGCAAAATGAATAAATATAAATAAATAAATATATATTTTCATTGACAATATTTGGTGTACTTTATTTCAATGCTTTCTGCTGAGGAAAGAGGGGAAAAAATATCCGTCGGAGGAGAGAGAATCAGGAATGGAAGAAGCAAGAGGAAAAAGATGAAAAGAAGGATAAAGATCAGGAGTAACATCATCTAAATTACTATATCTTCATACATGTTCACCTGTCTACAAACATACATTCTCTCCTTGTCATACGTAACACCTGACAACACTTAATTCACAAACTCAATCTTCGTATCTCTTGATTTTCTGGCGGTCAGCACTACACACTAGCCCTGCCTTTTGGGAAAATGTTAGGAGGAACAGATAGTAGTAGTTGGTAGGAAAATTTAGCACCATCCCATCCATGAACAATCTAAAGACTAGGCAGATGCATCAAGTAATAGTAGTCAGTAGGAACATAAGGTAAGAGCCTTTGCAGACACTGTGCTAGAGATGCCCATTGCAAGTGGCCTGTTAAGGGAGAGGCAATAAAGGCTAAGAAGTGCCACTGGAGTTCACTAGTTATGGAGACTATTGATGTGGCCACCCCTTGGGGAGTGCCAGTTGGGAACAGGCATCAGAGATACAGATAGATAGATACATAGGTCCATCTTTGCTCCACCAGATAGTGACCTCTCTTTTCACACATTCCTCAATACTCCTTTGACCTTTGACCCTCCACCCACCCACTGACTCACTTCCCCTCTCACAGTTCTATTCACTGCTTTGCCCACTCCCAGGTATCAAAAATACTTCACTTCCTCCAAGGTTTCCATTCAAACTTACACCCCAACCAACCTTTCTCTTTGCACTGCTAAACCAAATAATCCTGCTTTTATTCACTCTTACCATCAACTTTCTTCTTTCAAACACACTCCTACATGCAGAAACCAACTTGTGGAGTTTCTCATTTGAATGTCTCATCAATGCCACATCATCAGCAAACAAGCACTGACACACCTTCCAAGTCCTCACTTCCCAACTCCTGACAGACCGCAGACCTGCTCCTCCCTCCAACGCCCATGCTTTCACCTCCCTCACCATCCCATCCATGAACAATTTAAACAACCTTGTTGACATCACACATCCCTGCTGCAGATCTATTCCTTAACCTGGAACCACTCGCCCTCCACTCTTCCTGCTCAAACATGACTTTTTCTCTCGATAATTGTAACACCAACCACAAAGTATCTCCATTAACCCTTTCATACATTTTCTCTACATTTGTAAACACCACAAACAGTTCCTAGTGCTTCACTAAGTATTTCTTGCATACATTCTTCAAAGGAAACACCTGATCCACATATCCTCTACAATTCCTAAGAGCACACGGATCCTCCACAATCTAAAACTTTGTGCATGGCAATATCCTTTCAATCACCACTCTCCTATACAACTTATAAGGTACACTGAACCAGCTTATACTTTTTTGTTCCCCTTGCTTTTATATAGTGGCACTATGCAGGCATTTCACCAATCCTCAGACACCTTGCCAAAGGCCATATATACAGTGAGAATCCCTAACTAACTAATCTACAACACAATCAACCCAATTCTTAAGACATTCAACTGCAATCCCATCCACTCCAGCTACTTTACTGTGCTTTGTCATATAAATTGTTTTGCACCACCTCTTCTCTTTTCACCAAACCACTTTCCATGACTCTCACATCCAAAACATTCCACATCTGCCACCCCATCATCAGACACATTTAACAACCCTTCCAAATACACTCACCATCTCTTCATCATCTTGTTTCTGCCTATTACCACTTCCCCATTTGCCCCATTCACCAATGTTCCCATTTGTTCCCTCGTTTTTTTTGACACTGTAACTTCCTTCTAAAACATTTTCATATTATCTTTGAAACTGCAAACTACTTCCAAAACACTGTCTTATTCTCCTTAAAGTTTGCTGCTATTCACAGACCCCAACTCTCATTAAACTCTTGTTTAGCCTCTGTACCTTCTCCTTGAACTCCTGCTAGTTACATTTGCATGTCTCCCAATCACCTACACTCCTTCCCTGTAAATAAAGTCCATACACCTCTTTTCTGTTTCAAACTCCGCATCCTGTCACACTGTACCCTTTCTCACCTGTCCACCTCCCACCTTCTGCATGTCTCATATTTCTCTCACATATGTAAGTAGTGCTTCCCTAAACATTTACCTCTCATTCCTCACCCACTCCCCAACTTCATTTATTTTCACATTTTGCCATTATACACTCAGTCTCTCTCACAAGTGTCTTTTCTAAACTCACTCACTTTGACAATCCTTTTCCCACCCACAAATATGGTGAAAATAAGTGATGTTACCAGATTCCACTTAGTGTTTACACAGCAAGTGAAAAAGTCACCTTCGATGAAGCTGTATCATCCGCATACAATGAAAGGGAGTACAGTCAAGTCAATGAACTTCTTACTCTGACAAAAGTCCATTACTTCCTGCTTCTGGTTACAACACAGCCTCAAAGCAGCAGGAACTCCACAAAAGGTTTCTTAAGGTTATATATAATAATGAAAATAACTTACGTGTTTCAGGTGAGCCAAAAAGGCTAAGTGCTCCACCTGTTATCCTTCTGTCTTCTGGATTCTCACCAACCATGAAAGCACAGCTGTCACCTGCTGGCTGGTACATACTGGGTTCTGGAGGATTGACCCCCTGAGAATGGAAGATTGGGCTGAGTTTATAGACAGATTCAGAGGAGGTTTCTATGTTCTTTACAGGTGTGTTGACTGGTATGTGTGACGAAAGGCTGGTAGGGAGTGGTGAGCTGAAGAACAAAGGCTGACTGTTCACGGGTCTGTCCTTTGGTGAGATGACCTTATTCAATCCCCTCTCTCTAACAACACTGGAGGACGCGTGTGTTGGTGTGACAGAGAAGTAACATGATTCGCTTGTTTCACTGGTGACCGAGGAGGCTGGAGGAAGGCTCTGGGGCAAGGAAGCAGGCAAGACTGACACATTCCTGCTTGCTGGAAGTTCCACGATGAGTGAGGAGGTGCACATATTTTCACAAACATCACTCATGTCCATCTGTAATAATTGTAGAGTGAACCGCATATATGAAAAGACTTAGATGAAAAAACAGATGTGCATATCATTAATATTATTCAATGCCAGGACCGTTTTTATGAGGTTCCTGCAGCTTCACGTCTGTGCTCCACACAGCAGTGAAATAATGGACTCCTTTGAACTAAGAAAGCCCTCAACAAGACTACCTTACTTTCTGGCCAATGATGATACAGCCTCTTTGAAGGTGATTTCTCACTCACTCATCCGCATACAATGAAAGGGAGTACAGTCAAGTCAATGAACTTCTCACTCTGACACACTTGCAGGCAGTGTGTATTAACCTACATGTTTATTCATTATACTTAATCACTGTTTCCTGCATCAGCAAGGGAGTGCCAAGAAACAGACGAAGAATGGCCCATCCACTCATATACACATATATATACATAAATGCACATATACAAACATATACATATACATATCAACATATACATACACATACACAGAAATATACATTTATACACATGTACATAATCATACTTGCTTGCCTTCATCCATTCCTGGCGCCACCCCACCCGACAGGAAACAGCATTGCTACCCCTGCTTCAGTGCAGCAGTGCCAGAAAAACAGACAAAAAAGGCCACATTTGTTCACACTTAGTCTCTAGCTGTCATGTGCAATGCACCAAAACCACAGCTCCCTTTCCAAATCCAGGCCCCACAAATTTTTCCATGGTTTATCCCCAGATGTTTCACATGCCCTGGTTCAGTCCACTGACAGCACATCAACCCCGGTAAACCACAATGTTCCAATTCACTCTATTCCTTGCATGCCTCTCACCCTCCTGTATGTTCAGGCCCTGATCGCTCAAAATCTTTTTCACTCCATCCTTCCACCTCCAATTTGGTCTCCTGCTTCTCCTTGTTCCCTCCATCTCTAACACATATATCCTCTTTGTCAATCTTTCCTCACTCATTCTCTCCATATGTCCAAACCAATTCAACAAACTCTCTTCTACTCTCTAAACCACACTCTTTTTATTTCCACACGGAAGCGGAAGTGGATCATAGGGTGGGGGAGGGGGCGAAAATTTTGGGAGCCTTGAAAAATGTGTGGAAGTCGAGAACATTATCTCGGAAAGCAAAAATGGGTATGTTTGAGGGAATAGTGGTTCCAACAATGCTGTATGGTTGCGAGGCGTGGGCTATGGATAGAGATGTGCGCAGGAGGATGGATGTGCTGGAAATGAGATGTTTGAGGACAATGTGTGGTGTGAGGTGGTTTGATCGAGTAAGTAACGTAAGGGTAAGAGAGATGTGTGGAAATAAAAAGAGCGTGGTTGAGAGAGCAGAAGAGGGTGTTTTGAAATGGTTTGGGCACATGGAGAGAATGAGTGAGGAAAGATTGACCAAGAGGATATATGTGTCGGAGGTGGAGGGAACGAGGAGAAGAGGGAGACCAAATTGGAGGTGGAAAGATGGAGTGAAAAAGATTTTGTGTGATCGGGGCCTGAACATGCAGGAGGGTGAAAGGAGGGCAAGAAATAGAGTGAATTGGAGTCATGTGGTATACAGGGGTTGACGTGCTGTCAGTGGATTGAAGCAAGGCATGTGAAGCGTCTGGGGTAAACCATGGAAAGCTGTGTAGGTATGTATATTTGCGTGTCTGGACGTGTGTATGTACATGTGTATGGGGGGGGGGTTGGGCCATTTCTTTCGTCTGTTTCCTTGCGCTACCTCGCAAACGCGGGAGACAGCGACAAAGTATAAAAAAAAAAAAAAAAAAAAAAAAAAAAAAAAAAAAAACGTCTCTCTTACCCTTTCATCACTTACTCGATCAAACCACCTCACCCCACATACAATCCTCAAACATTTCATTTGCAACACCTCCACTCTCCTCCGTACAACCCTATATACAGCCCATGCCCTGCAACCATATAAAATTGTTGGAACCACTATTCCTTAAAGCATACCCAATTTTGCTCTCCGAGATAACGTTCTCTCCTTCCATACATTATTCATCGCTTCCAGAACCTTCACTCCAGTCCCCTACCCTGTGACTCACTTCTGCTTCCATGGTTGCACTTGCTGCTAAGTCCGCTCCCAGATATCTAAAACACTTCACTTCCTCCAATCTTTCTCCATTCAAACTTACATCAAAATTAACCTGTCCCGCAACCCTACTGAACCTAATAACCTTGCTCTTATACACATTTACTCACAATTTCCTCCTTTCACACACTTTTCCAAACTCAGTATTCCTGGGAAATACATATGGGAGGGTATTGAGTGAGAGAGTGAAGGCATGTACAGAGCATCAGATTGGGGCATAACTGCATGGTTTCAGAAGTGGTAGAAGATGTGTTGATCAGGTGTTTGCTTTGAAGAATGTGTGAGAAATACTTAGAAAAACTGATGGACTTGTATGTAACATTTTTTGGATCTGGAAAAGGCATATGACAGGGTTGATAAAGATGCTTTGTGGAAGGTCTTATGAGTATAAGGCATGGGAGGTAAGTTGCCAGAAGAGGTGAAAAGGTTTTACCAATGATGTAAGGCATGCGTACGAGTAGGAACAGAGGAGAGTGATTGGTTCTCAGTGAATGTCGGTCTGCGGCAAGGGTGTGTGATGTCCCCATAGTTGTTTAATCTGTTTATGGGGTGGTTTGGGAGGTAAATGCAAGAGTTTTGGAGAGAGGGGTAAGTATGCAGTCTGTGGGGAGGAAAGGGCCTGGGAAGGAGTCAGTTGTTCACTGATGATACAGCTCTAGTGGCTGGTTCAAGTGAGAAACCTAAATGTATATATTCATTAACTGATTAATTACACTACCCTAGGACCATTTTTATGGGGCTCCTGCATCTCCAACACCACTATAAAAGGATCAGGGAAATGATTATCTTCTTTAGAGTAAGTAGTACCTCAACAAGACTCCACTCCTCGTCCATTGACAATAATACAACCTTGCCAAAGGTGACTTTTCACTTGCAATGAAACCATGTGCATGGGGAGATTTGTATGGAAACACAGCATACAGATATCAAAAAAGTTATATGATAGGGAATGTCGAGAGAATGGGCCCCATGCATGTAAAACTCCCTTCCCACACAGCAGAAATACGGAACTGCAGCCTAAACGTATGTGTAAAGTACAGCACAAGGTCAAGTCCTGGAATGTCAACTAACCGTTTCCGAGCTGTAGGTTGTGTTGGTCTCCTCAGTGTCTGACTCCTCTGTAAGGCTGAACCCTTGGGAGGAAGACAATGGGTTATCCACCTGGTGGAGAATACAGAACTGCTTTAGTTACAAAAAGAAACATATCATTCTGGGTTTCAAGGGTACAAACTCAGAGGCAAAGTTCACCATTTACCTTTAGTTCAACCAATATTTAAACTGAATGAACTTGTACTTATGTATCCACGAGTACTACACTCCTGGGTACATATATGCAAGTTCATAACACGCAATCTGAGCATCTGTTGAAAAAAAGGAAAATAGCGAATTCTGTTTCTCAGTCTAGACTATTATCATGGACCTACTTTGGCAGATAGAGGGTGTTTTGGTCGAGGTGGAGTGCGAAGTGAGAGGGTTAGGAAAAATGCGGAATATGAAATCTGGCAAGGCAGCGGGTTTCGATGGTATTACAGTGGAATCTATTAAAAAATGGGGTGACTGTGATGTTGACTGGTTGATAAGGATATTTAATGTATGTATGTATTTCAACTTTCTAAAGGGGGAAACAAAAGAAGGAGTCACGCGGGAAGTGCTCATCCTCCTCGAAGGCTCAGATTGGGGTGTATAAATGTGTGTGGATGTAACCAAGATGAGAAAAAAGGAGAGATAGGTAGTATGTTTGAGGAAAGGAACCTGGATGTTTTGGCTCTGAGTGAAACAAAGCTCAAGGGTAAAGGGGAAGAGTGGTTTGGGAATGTCTTGGGAGTAAAGTCAGGGGTTAGTGAGAGGACAAGAGCAAGGGAAGGAGTAGCACTACTCATGAAACAGGAGTGGTGGGAGTATGTGATAGAGTATAAGAAAGTAAATTCTAGATTGATATAACTGAAAGTGGATGGAGAGAGATGGGTGATTATTGGTGCATATGCACCTGGGCATGAGAAGAAAGATCATGAGAGGCAAGTGTTTTGGGAGCAGCTGAATGAGTGTGTTAGTAGTTTTGATGCACAAGACCGGGTTATAGTGATGGGTGATTTGAATGCAAAGGTGAGTAATGTGGCAGTTGAGGGAATAATTGGTATACATGGGGTGTTCAGTGTTGCAAATGGAAATGGTGAAGAGCTTGTAGATTTATGTGCTGAAAAAGGACTGGTGATTGGGAATATCTGGTTTAAAAAGCGAGATATACATAAGTATATGTATGTAAGTAGGAGAGATGGCCAGAAAGCATTATTGAATTAATTGTCAATTGATAGGCGCGCGAAAGAGAGACTTTTGGATGTTAATGTGCTGAGAGGTGCAACTGGAGGGATGTCTGATCATTATCTTGTGGAGGCGAAGGTGAAGATTTGTATGGGTTTTCATAAAAAAAGAAAGAATGCTGGGGTGAAGAGAGTGGTGAGAGTAAGTGAGCTTGGGAAGGAGACTTGTGTGAGGAAGTACCAGGAGAGATTGAGTAGGGAATGGAAAAAGGTAAGAACAAAGGAGGTAAGGGGAGTGGGGGAGGAATGGGATGTATTTAGGGAAGCAGTGATGGCTTGTGCAAAAGATGCTTGTGGCATGGGAAGCGTTGGAGGTTGGCAGATTAAAAAGGGTAGTGAGTGGTGGGATGAAGAAGTAAGATTATTAGTGAAAGAGAAGAGAGAGGCATTTGGACGATTTTTGCAGGGAAAAAATGCAAATGAGTGGGAGATGTATAAAAGAAAGAGGCAGGAGGTCAAGAGAAAGGTGCAAGAGGTGAAAAAGAGGGCAAATGAGAGTTGGGGTGAGAGAGTAACATTACATTTTACGGAGAATAAAAAGATGTTTTGGAAGGAGGTAAATAAAGTGCATAAGACAAGAGAGCAAATGGGAACTTCAGTGAAGGGGGCTAATGGGGAGGTGATAACAAGTAGTGGTGATGTGAGAAGGAGATGGAGTGAGTATTTTGAAGGTCTGTTGAATGTGTTTGATGATAGAGTGGCAGACATAGAGTGTTTTGGTCGAGGTGGTGTGCAAAGTGAGAGGGTTAGGGAGAATGATTTGGTAAACAGAGAAGAGGTAGTAAAAGCTTTGCGGAAGATGAAAGCCGGCAAGGCAGCGGGTTTGGATGGTACTGCAGTGGAATT
Organism: Panulirus ornatus; assembly: GCF_036320965.1. Lineage (NCBI taxonomy): Eukaryota > Metazoa > Arthropoda > Malacostraca > Decapoda > Palinuridae > Panulirus > Panulirus ornatus. The sequence continues at coordinate 29,135,663 of NC_092228.1, read as the reverse complement.
TATTAAAAAAGCGGGAGACTGTATTGTTGACTGGCTGGTAAGGTTATTTGATGTATGTATGATCATGGTGAGGTGCCTGAGGATTGGCGGAATGCTTGCATAGTGCCATTGTACAAAGGGAAAGGGGATAAGAGTGAGTGCTCAAATTACAGAGGTATAAGTTTGTTGAGTATTCCTGGTAAATCATATGGGAGGGTATTGATTGAGAGGGTGAAGGCATGTACAGAGCATCAGATTGGGGAAGAGCAGTGTGGTTTCAGAAGTGGTAGAGGATGTGTGGATCAGGTGTTTGCTTTGAAGAATGTATGTGAGAAATACTTAGAAAAACAAATGGATTTGTATGTAGCATTTATGGATCTGGAGAAGGCATATGATAGAGTTGATAGAGATGCTCTGTGGAAGGTATTACATATATATGGTGTGGGAGGCAAGTTGTTAGAAGCAGTGAAAAGTTTTCATCGAGGATGTAAGGCATGTGTACGTGTAGGAAGAGAGGAAAGTGATTGGTTCTCAGTGAATGTAGGTTTGCGGCAGGGGTGTGTGATGTCTCCATGGTTGTTTAATTTGTTTATGGATGGGGTTGTTAGGGAGGTGAATGCAAGAGTTTTGGAAAGAGGGGCAAGTGTGCAGTCTGTTGTGGATGAGAGAGCTTGGGAAGTGAGTCAGTTGTTGTTCGCTGATGATACAGCGCTGGTGACTGATTCATGTGAAAAACTGCAGAAGCTGGTGACTGAGTTTGGTAAGGTGTGTGAAAGAAGAGAGTTGAGAGTAAATGTATATAAGAGCAAGGTTATTAGGGACAGTAGGGTTGAGGGTCAAGTCAATTGGGAGGTGAGTTTGAAAAGAGAAAAACTGGAGGAATTGAAGTGTTTTAGATATCTGGGAGTGGATCTGGCAGCGAATGGAACCATAGAAGCAGAATCATAGGGTGGGAAAGGGGGCAAAAGTTCTGGGAGCCTTGAAAGGTGTGTGGAAGTCGAGAACATTATCTTGAAAAGCAAAGGTGGGTATGTTTGAAGGAATAGTGGTTCCAACAATGTTGTATGGTTGCGAGGCATGGGCTATGGATAGAGTTGTGCGCAGGAGGGTTGATGTGCTAGAAATGAGATGTTTGAGGATAATATGTGGTGTGAGGTGGTTTGATCGAGTAAGTAATGTAAGGGTAAGAGAGATGTGTGGTAATAAAAAGAGTGTGGTTGAGAGAGCAGAACAGGGTGTTTTGAAATGGTTTGGTCACATGGAGAGAATGAGTGAGGAAAGATTGACCAAGAGGATATATGTGTTGGAGGTGGAGGGAACGAGGAGAAGTGGGAGACCAAATTGGAGGTGGAAAGATGGAGTGAAAAAGATTTTGAGTGATCGGGGCCTGAACATGCAGGAGGGTGAAAGGCGTGCAAGGAATAGAGTGAACTGGATCGATGTGGTATATCGGGGTCAACGTGCTGTCAATGGATTGAACCAGGGCATGTGAAGCATCTGTGGTAAACCAAAGTTCTGTGGAGCCTGGATGTGGAAAGGGAGCTATGGTTTCGGTGCATTATTACATGACAGCTAGAGACTGAGTGTGAACAAATGTGGCCTTTGTTTTTTCCTAGCGCTACCTCGCACACATGAGGGGGGAGGGGGTTGTTATTCCATGTGTGGCGAGGTGGCGATGGGAATGAATAAAGGCAGACAGTATGAATTATGTACATGTGTATATATGTATATGTCTGGGTGTGTGTATATATATATGTATACATTGAGATGTAAAGGTATGTATATTTGCGTGTGTGGATGTGAATGTATATACATGTGTATGTGGGTGGGTTGGGCCATTCTTTCGTCTGTTTCCTTGCGCTACCTCACTAATGTGGGAGACAGCGACAAAGCAAAACAAAAAATAAATAAGTGAATAAATAAATGACGAATGGTGAGGTGCCTGAGGATCAGTGGAATGCATGCATAGTGCCATTGTACAAAAAAAGGCAAAGGGGATAAAGGTGAGTGCTTAAATTACAGAGGTATAAGTTTGTTGAGTATTCCTGGGAAATTATATGGGAGGGTATTGATTGAGAGGGTGAAGGCATGTACAGAGCATCAGACTGGGGAAGAGCAGTGTGGCTTCAGAAGTGGTAGAGGATGTGTGGGCCAGGTGTCTGCTTTGAAGAATGTATGTGAGAAACACCTAGAAAAGCAAATGAATTTGCATGTAGCATTTATGGATCTGGAGAAGGCATATGATAGAGTTGATAGAGATGCTCTGTGGATGGTATTAAGAATATATGGTGTGGGAGGCAAGCTGTTAGAAGCAGTGAAAATTTTTATCAAGGATGTAAGGTATGTATACGAGTAGGAGGAGAGGAAAGTGATTGGTTCTCAGTGAATGTCAGTTTGCGGCAGGAGTGCGTGATGTCTCCATGGTTGTTTAATTTGTTTATGGATGGGGTTATTTGGGAGGTGAATGCAAGAGTTTTGGAAAGAGGTTCAAGTATGCAGTCTGTTGTGGATGAGAGGGCTTGGGAAGTGAGTCAGTTGTTGTTCGCTGATGATACAGCGCTGGTGGCTGATTTAGGTGAGAAACTACTGAAGCTAGTGACTAAGTTTGGTAAAGTGTGTGTAAGAAGAAAGCTGAGAGTAAATGTGAATAAGAGCAAGGTTATTAGGTACAGTAGGCTTGAGGGACAAGTCAACTGGGAGGTAAGTTTGAATGGAGAAAAACTGGACGAAGTGTTTTATATATCTAGGAGTGTATTAGGCAGCGGATGGAACCATGGAAGTGGAAGTGAGTCACAGGGTGGGGGAGAGGGCAAAAGTTCTGGGAGCGTTGAAATGTGTGGAAGGCGAGAACATTATCTCGGAAAGCAAAAATGGGTATGTTTGAAGGAATAGTGGTTCCAACAATATTATATGGTTGCGAGGCGTGGGCTATAGATAGAGTTGTGCGGAGGAGGGTGGATGTGTTGGAACTGAGATGTTTGAGGGCAATATGTGGTGTGAGGTGGTTTGATCAAGTAAGTAAAGAAAGGGTAAGAGAGATTTTTTTTTTTTTTTTTTTTTTTTATACTTTGTCGCTGTCTCCCGCGTTTGCGAGGTAGCGCGAGGAAACAGACGAAAGAAATGGCCCAACCCCCATACACACGTACATACACACGTCCACACACGCAAATATACATACCTACACAGCTTTCCATGGTTTATCCCAGACGCTTCACATGCCTTGATTCAATCCACTGACAGCACGTCAACCCCTGTATACCACATCGCTCCAATTCACTCTATTCCTTGCCCTCCTTTCACCCTCCTGCATGTTCAGGCCCCGATCACACAAAATCTTTTTCACTCCATCTTTCCACCTCCAATTTGGTCTCCCTCTTCTCCTCGTTCCCTCCACCTCCGACACATATATCCTCTTGGTCAATCTTTCCTCACTCATTCTCTCCATGTGCCCAAACCATTTCAAAACACCCTCTTCTGCTCTCTCAACCATGCTCTTTTTATTTCCACACATCTCTCTTACCCTTACGTTACTTACTCGATCAAACCACCTCACACCACACATTGTCCTCAAACATCTCATTTCCAGCACATCCATCCTCCTGCGCACAACTCTATCCATAGCCCACGCCTCGCAACCATACAACATTGTTGGAACCACTATTCCTTCAAACATACCCATTTTTGCTTTCCGAGATGTGTGGAAATAAAAAGTGTGTGGTTGAGAGAGCAGAAGAGGTTGTTTTGAAATGGTTTGGTCACATGGAAAGAATAAGTGAGGAAATATTGAAAAAGAGGATATATGTGTCAGAGGTGGAGGGAACAAGAAATGGGAGACCAAATTGGAGGTGGAAGGATGGAGTGAAAAAGATTTTGAGCGACTGGGGCCTGAACATGCAGGAGGGTGAAAGGCGTGCAAGGAATGGATTGAACCAGGGCATGTAAAGTGTCTGGGGTAAATCATGGAAAGTTTTGTGGGGCCTGGATGTGGAAAGGGAGCTGTGTTTTCGGTGCATTGTTCATGACAGCTAGAGACTGAGTGTGGACGAATGTGGCCTTTGTTATCTTTTCCTAGCGCCACCTCATATGCATGCGGGGGGGGGGGGGTCATTTCATGTGCGGCAGGATGGCGATGGAAATGAATAAAGGCAGCAAGTATGAAGTATGTACATGAGTATATATGTATATGTTTGTGTATGTATACATATGTATACAATGAAATGTATAGGTATGTATATGTGCATGTGTGTACATGTATGTACATGTACATATGTAGACGTGTATGTATAAGTGCATGTGTGGACGTGCATGTATATACATGTGTATGTGAGTGGGTTGGGCCATTCTTTTGTCTGTTTCCTTGTGCTACCTCGCTAACACGGGAGACAGCGACAAAGTTGATGATAAATAAATATATACTCTGGAGCAGCACATATCCTTCCTTTCTGTTGCATCACTGCCATGCCTGATATCAGGAGAATGAATTCATATATGTGACACAAAGTCAAAGGTATTCACATTTATACTTTTGTATGGATGATTTAAGAATTTACATTTAAATAAAAAACCATATGATATTCTATGGGAGAAAATCTTAGACAAGTCACTCACCACCTGAGATGGACCTGTGTGACAACTGTAAGCTTTTGGTGAAGTAGCAGCTGCTGGTTGATCATGGGGTGAGGGTGAAGCAGTAGGTTGATGATGGACCAAGGCCAAAGTGGGAGGCTGAGGGTGGACTGAGGGTGAGGTGGTAGGTTGAGGATGGACTGAGAGTGAAGTGACAGGTTGATGGTGGGCCAAATGTGAAGTAACAGGTTGATGGTGGGCCAAATGTGAAGTGACAGGTTGATGGTGGGCCAAGGGTGAGGTGGTAGGTTGAGGGTGTGCTGAGGTCAGGGCAGTAGTCTGACTGTGGGTCAAGGGTGAGACAGTAGTGGCACGGCAGGTCTCCATGACTAAGGTGGGGATCTCAAGGATACTAGCCGATGCCTGACTAATTTCATCTGAGGTGGTTGGTGCTTCTGGTACCGCAATAGCTGAAGCTCGACCCCTATCTGCCTCTGTAACAGCCATAATGTCTGGAGCTTCAGGTGAGGGCCTGTCACATACTGTGGAGAAGCAAGAGCAATATAACACTATACTGAGCATCATCAGACAGGCTGCCAGCTATGGTTATCTGTGCTGGGGTTTCCTGGACCCAATTGAAGCAACAAAAGAGGCACCACAAGAAGCCCATTATCCCCATACCAGGTAGGCATGTTGCCATAACTTATCTCCACACACCTCACTCTTCATGTTGTCTCAATCTTCCTGGCAACCTTACAACAGCAACTTCCCTCTGACAGCCACCACAGATGACAGCATCAAGACCACTGCATCAACAAATACTAATTCAACACAAGGTTCTCAAACATTCTCTCTCTCTCTCTCTCTCTCTCTCTCTCTCTCTCTCTCTCTCTCCACTCTCCCAAACATAAATACATAAATATATACTTTCATCAAGTGTTTGCTAGCATTGTGGCAAACATGATCACACCAGCTGTGGCTGGTTCGCACCATGGCCTGCCAGCACTGCAGCAAACATGATCACACCAGCTGTGGCTAGCTCACACTGTAATGATCTATTCATACTGTGTTAGTGGGAGTTTCACACTCAGAAGGCCCCATCTCCTGACCTTTTTCTAACATCACAGAACTTTCAGTTCATTTCATTAATCCAGTAATACTGTACTACAAAAGTACTTTTGTACATCTTTTCTAGCAATTTTTTTGCTTAATTTCACATATGAAGGCCTTTCGTTGTTCCCTCCCGGCATCTTCCAAAGAACTGTCCACTGTCTACTTCATCAAACTGTTCAAACACTTTCAGGCTGTGATGAAATTATCCCTTATTCAAACTTCATGCATGGTAAAAAAAATTTAAAGCCTCAAACCTTTCATTAAAACTCAGATGTCTTAAGCCTGAAACAATCTTTGTTGACTTCCTCTAGACCTACTATGTTTGTTCTTTCTGCATTTTTTATTACAATGACCACACTTTTTTATGTCAGCAGGCACAGGCAACTGAAACCCTATTTTCCGTGTTAGAGAGGTAGATGACATAACAGATGACTAAGCCTTTGAGGAAAAACTCCTCACTTGACCCCCATCTCTGTTCCTTCTCTTGGAAAAGTAAAATTGGAGGGGAGGATTTCCAGCCCCTACTCCCAACCCCTTTAAGTCAACACTTAGGAAATACATGGGAAGTCTTTTCTCTCTCCTATCCCCAGGGATAATATTATAATCTTATCAACCAAGCCCTAGGGGTGGATGAACAGCTGGGTTAGCCTTGGGCTGCCTGCTGCAGCCAGGTTTCAAACCTATGCACTCAACCCTGGACAGCCCATGAATGTCACGGCGAGGAACACAATTCTACACTAAGGAGGTTCACATGCGTACTTGAAAAGCATCTTTTAGTTTTGTTGCAATACAGGACGTGTATAGCATGCTGAATATTTCTTTATCCATGTACTTGAATGCAATTATAATAACTGCCTGCAGACAGTTTGTCTCCTTTTACTACTCTCCTTAGAGGGGACTTTGATGACATGCTAAGGATGATATCAATTCCCAAGTCCTTCTCACATAGATTCCTACATCTTATGTCATTACTTTACATCTACTTTGATTGAATTTCATTAACCTTGTATCAGGTTGACTTTGGAGTTTATTTAGGTTCCCTGGTAAGATGATGCAATCCTCCTCACCTTTTACCTCCTCATACCCTTAGCATAATTCAAAAAAATATTAAGTTATCCAGGTAGGAGTCTGATCCTTCCGGCAAGTCATTCTCACAAATCAGACAGAGCAGTGATCCAACATCAGAATCCTGTGGCATGTCACGGATGACCTAAACCCATTTCAAGAAGGCTCCACCTTTGTTCTCTTCCACTAAGACAATTTACTATCACTGAAGAAGCCTCCTACCTGAAGATCCAGCTTCTTTACCAGCTTCCTGTGTGGTACAGTGGTAAATGCTTCCTGACAATCCAAATATAGAACAATCAACCTACTCTTATCTTTTGTTTAAAGTGGAGCTCACTCATTACATGTGATATCCTTTCCCTGAAAGCAAAATGTCCCTAAATGACAGTTTTCTTATTATCTATTCCAGTACTTTACAGACAGTACTTGTCAAGGAGACCACTTTGTAGTTAGCACATATACCTAAACTCCTTTCATGTAGATAAGTGTGACATTTGTCCCTTTTCACTATTTTGGTTCTTTACCATTTCACTAGTATCATGGCTTTAGTGTCTCCCACTGTAAAAATGCTTTTGAGCTTGTCATGCAGTTCCTCACATATCTGTACATCATCCTCTACAATTCTTCCCTTGGAATCCCTCAACCTTATCAGCTGCTCTCTAACTGACAGTTTATTTCTGGTTAATCTATGGAAAAGTTTTGAATTGTTTCCCGACTTGGCCACAATATTTTCAAAGTTCCCCTGTTCCTCCTTTCTTATCCTGCTACTGTGCTACACTCATTCCTTGCTGTCTTATACTTTACAAATGGTGACTGGCTGAGATCCTTCCTGTATCTTTTCCTCAGTGCAACACTTTTACCAAATCATTCCTCCCTCTTTTTTTAACCTTACCTCTATATTTGAGGCTAAACACACCCATTTGCCTACTTCCGCACAATAAGTTTCACATGATCCTCTATCGCAATGCCTTCGTTCCTGGCTTCTGAACTCCATTCTCCAGTTTATGTTACGAAAGAAATGGTTAAGTCCCTTTCTCTATACATCTATCTCCTAACAAGAAGGTGGCCACAGCAAAAGAGTCTCCACTTATCTCTGTCTTTCCATGTTTCCCTTGCATTCATCATTCCACTCAGTCTTACCCCATTTTCTCTCCCCAGTACACTTCCACTTTATTTCCCCATGTCATAGGTGCTCTTCCTCTAACTTCTACTCCTTTAATCATACTATTATACACTCTCCTTGTATGAGGCCAAACAACCTCAAAAGTACTGCATTTCACCCATTCCACAACTCAGTAATTCATTCCCTTTGCATTCCCTACCGTACCAAATCTCTTATACACCCCCACAATAGTTTCTTCATTCCATCTAGTCACATCACATGCTCCTCTCACATAGATGATTTCCACAGCCTGGATTCTTGACCTCTATGACTCATCTAAAGTACATGTTTTGGTCTTATAGGTAAAGGCTGAGATAACTATTCTGTTCCTTAGAGCTTTCTTCACATCCATACCTGTACCTTTACCCTTTGTCATTCTGTTCAGGGACCCAAAGACTTCTACCCTGTACTGCTCTCTTTCCCTCTCTATCCTTCCAATCTTTCTCCCTCCATATCTATAATGCAATTTAGTACACTTCTCTCACTCTACTGGGCTTTACAAAATCTATACCTTCACTCTGTTTCCTTTCAAAGACCATTACTTTATTTTCACTCGCATTAACCTTCAGTTGCTGAAGCTTACACACAACATAAAACACACTTACAATCCTCTGCAACTCCTGTTCACTCTTAGCAAACAACATAGTATCAACTGTAAACAGGCTTGTTACTAGCCATCATACCTCACCAGCACACTCCGTCTCTACCCCACTCTTCCCTAGTTTTGCTTTCATCTCTTATCACTCTGTCAATATTTATGTCAAAAAGCCATGGTGACATCACAGAGCCCTGCCTCACATCCACATGTATACCAATACCAATGCACAAGTCTCCATCCACTCTTACACATGCGTTTGCTCCTCTACAGAAGGCTTTCACACCATAAAACAGTTGTCCCTTTAGCCCATATCTTCTTAAAACATCCTATACAGTATTCCACTTGACATTGTTGTACACTTTCTCTAGATCCATAATAGCTGCATACAGCTACTTACCTTTCACTAGAAACTTTTCCACAGACATTCTTACTTAAAAAAATCTGATCCATACATCCCTACCTCTCTTAAAATTCCCTTGCTCCTAACTTATTCTGCATTCAGTCACTTCTATCACTCTATCAATCAACACTCTTGCATGAACTTTCCCCGCTTCTCTTTAGTTTTCATAATTATACCTTATCTTTGAGCCATGTTTCATTTTGGCTATTTTTATGTCCTCATTTACCACATGATAAACTTTAAGCAATTCTTGATTACTTTTCCAAATGCTATATAATATATAATGTTTTCAATTTCCATGCCACTCGGGACAAAGGAAAGATCTTGTAATGATAGTTAACAGTCCTTCTGATCTTAGTATCCTCATGCTGATATTCTATGACTCTGAGAATCCAAATTCCCCAGTCTATCACATCATAAATGAAATCCTTCATTATTTGTATTTTACAATCACTGAGAAGTACATGTTTTACTGCCTTGTATACCATTCTGGTTGTCCCTTCATTGTTATAGCCATGTATTCATTCTAGTTCATGTTTCACTGCTTTGCGTACCATTCTGGTTGTCCCTTTATTGTTTATCTTTATATTTTTATCATGTTGCGAGGTAGCGCAAGGAAACAGATGAAAGAATGGCCCAACCCACCCACATACACATGTATATACATACACGTCCACATACGCAAATATACATACCTATACATCTCAACGTATACATATATATATACAAACACAGACATATACATATATGCACATGTACATAATTCATGAGAAGAAAGATCATGAGAGGCAAGTGTTTTGGGAGCAGCTGAGTGAGTGTAATAGTAGTTTTGATGCACGAGACCAGGTTATAGTGATGGGTGATTCAATGCAAAGGTGAGTAATGTGGCAGTTGAGGGAATAATTGGTGTACATGGGGTGTTCAGTGTTGTAAATGGAAATGGTGAAGAGCTTGTAGATTTGTGTGCTGAGAAAGGACTGATGATTGGGAATTCGTATGCAAGTAGGAGAGATGGCCAGAGAGCATTATTGGATTACGTGTTAACTGATAGGTGCGTGAAAGAGAGACTTTTGGATGTTAATGTGCTGAGAGGCGCAACTGGACTGATGTCTGATCATCATCTTGTGGAGGCGAAGGTGAAGATTTGTAGAGATTTTTAGAAAAGAAGAGAGAATGTTGGGGTGAAGAGAGTGGTGAGAGTAAGTGGGCTTGGGAAGGAGACTTGTGTGAGGAAGTGCCAGAAGAGACTGAGGACAGAATGGAAAAAGATGAGAACAAAGGACATCAGGGAAGTGGGGGAGGAATGGAATGTATTTAGGGAAGTAGTGATGGACAGTGCAAAAGATGCTTGTGGCATGAAAAGCATGGGAGGTGGGCAGATTAGAAAGGGTAGTGAGTGGTGGGATGAAGAAGTAAGATTAGTAGTGAAAGAGAAGAGAGAGGCATTTGGATTTTGCAGGGAAATAATGCAAATGACTGGAAGATGTATAAAAGAAAGAGGCAGGAGGTCAAGAGAAAGGTGCAAGAAGTGAAAAAGAGGGCAAATCAGAGTTGGGGTGAGACAGTATCATTAAATTCTAGGGGGAATAAAAAGATGTTTTGGAAGAGGTAAATAAAGTGCGTAAGACAAGGAACACAGTGAAGGGGGCTGGTGGGGAGGTGATGGCAAGTAGTGGTGATGTGAGGAGGAGATGGAGTGAGTATTTTGAAGGTTTGTTGAATGTGTTTGATGATAGAGTAGCAGATATAGGGTGTTTTGGTCGAGGTGGCTGTGCAAAGTGAGAGGGTTAGGGAGAATGATTTGGTAAACAGAGAAGAGGTAGTAAAAGCTTTGTGGAAGATGAAAGCCAGCAAGGCAGCGGGTTTGGATGGTATTGCACTGGAATTTATTAAAAAAGGGGTGACTGATTTGTTGACTGGTTGGTAAGGTTATCTAATGTATGTATGACTCATGGTGAGGTGCCTGAGGATTGGCAGAATGCTTGCATAGTGCCACTGTACAAAGGCAAAGGGAATAAAGGTGAGTGCTCAAATTACAGACGCATAAGTTTGTTGAGTATTCCTGGGAAATTATATGGGAGGGTATTGATTGTGAGGGTGAAGGCATGTACAGAGCATCAGATTAAGGGAAGAGCAGTGTGGTTTCAGAAGTGGCAGAGGATGTGTGGATCAGGTGTTTCCTTAGAAGAATGTATGTGAGAAATACTTAGAAAAGTATGAATTATGCACATGTGTGTATATGTATATGTCTCTGTGTGTATATATATATATGTATACGGTGAGACGTATAGGTATGTATATATGCGTATGTGGACGTGTATGTATATACATGTGTTTGTGGGTGGGTTAGGCCATTCTTTGGTCTGTTTCCTTGTGCTACCTTGCTAACGTAGCAGACAGCGACAAAGTATAATAAATAAATAAAATAACATAACTTATACTTCTTTCTTTCATACTATTCGCCATTTCCCGCATTAGCAAGGTAGCGTTAAGAACAGAGGACTGGGCCTTTGAGGGAATATCCTCATCTGGCCCCCTTCTCTGTTCCTTCTTTGGGAAAAAAAACAAAAAAACAAGAGGGGAGGATTTCCAGCCCCCCGCTCCCTTCCCTTTTAGTCGCCTTCTACGACACGCAGGGAATACATGGGAAGTATTCTTTCTCCCCTATCCCCAGGGATATGTATTTTTCTTTTTCTTTCTTTCGTACTATATATATATATATATATATATATATATATATATATATATATATATATATATATATATATATATATATTTTTTTTTTTTTTATACTTTGTCGCTGTCTCCCGCGTTTGCGAGGTAGCGCAAGGAAACAGACGAAAGAAATGGCCCAACCCCCCCCATACACATGTATATACATACGTCCACACACGCAAATATACATACCTACACAGCTTTCCATGGTTTACCCCAGACGCTTCACATGCCTTGATTCAATCCACTGACAGCACGTCAACCCCGGTATACCACATCGCTCCAATTCACTCTATTCCTTGCCCTCCTTTCACCCTCCTGCATGTTCAGGCCCCGATCACACAAAATCTTTTTCACTCCATCTTTCCACCTCCAATTTGGTCTCCCTCTTCTCCTCGTTCCCTCCACCTCCGACACATATATCCTCTTGGTCAATCTTTCCTCACTCATTCTCTCCATGTGCCCAAACCACTTCAAAACACCCTCTTCTGCTCTCTCAACCACGCTCTTTTTATTTCCACACATCTCTCTTACCCTTACGTTACTCACTCGATCAAACCACCTCACACCACACATTGTCCTCAAACATCTCATTTCCAGCACATCCATCCTCCTGCGCACAACTCTATCCATAGCCCACGCCTCGCAACCATACAACATTGTTGGAACCACTATTCCTTCAAACATACCCATTTTTGCTTTCCGAGATAATGTTCTCGACTTCCACACATTCTTCAAGGCCCCCAGAATTTTCGCCCCCTCCCCCACCCTATGATCCACTTCCGCTTCCATGGTTCCATCCGCTGCCAGATCCACTCCCAGATATCTAAAACACTTCACTTCCTCCAGTTTTTCTCCATTCAAACTCACCTCCCAATTGACTTGACCCTCAACCCTACTGTACCTAATAACCTTGCTCTTATTCACATTTACTCTTAACTTTCTTCTTCCACACACTTTACCAAACTCAGTCACCAGCTTCTGCAGTTTCTCACATGAATCAGCCACCAGCGCTGTATCATCAGCGAACAACAACTGACTCACTTCCCAAGCTCTCTCATCCCCAACAGACATCATACTTGCCCCTCTTTCCAAAACTCTTGCATTTACCTCCCTAACAACCCCATCCATAAACAAATTAAACAACCATGGAGACATCACACACCCCTGCCGCAAACCTACATTCACTGAGAACCAATCACTTTCCTCTCTTCCTACACGTACACATGCCTTACATCCTCGATAAAAACTTTTCACTGCTTCTAACAACTTTCCTCCCACACCATATATTCTTAATACCTTCCACAGAGCATCTCTATCAACTCTATCATATGCCTTCTCCAGATCCATAAATGCTACATACAAATCCATTTGCTTTTCTAAGTATTTCTCACATACATTCTTCAAAGCAAACACCTGATCCACACATCCTCTACCACTTCTGAAACCACACTGCTCTTCCCCAATCTGATGCTCTGTACATGCCTTCACCCTCTCAATCAATACCCTCCCATATAATTTACCAGGAATACTCAACAAACTTATACCTCTGTAATTTGAGCACTCACTCTTATCCCCTTTGCCTTTGTACAATGGCACTATGCACGCATTCCGCCAATCCTCAGGCACCTCACCATGAGTCATACATACATTAAATAACCTTACCAACCAGTCAACAATACAGTCACCCCCTTTTTTAATAAATTCCACTGCAATACCATCCAAACCTGCTGCCTTGCCGGCTTTCATCTTCCGCAAAGCTTTCACTACCTCTTCTCTGTTTACCAAATCATTTTCCCTAACCCTCTCACTTTGCACACCACCTCGACCAAAACACCCTATATCTGCCACTCTATCATCAAACACATTCAACAAACCTTCAAAATACTCACTCCATCTCCTTCTCACATCACCACTACTTGTTATCACCTCCCCATTTGCGCCCTTCACTGAAGTTCCCATTTGCTCCCTTGTCTTACGCACTTTATTTACCTCCTTCCAGAACATCTTTTTATTCTCCCTAAAATTTAATGATACTCTCTCACCCCAACTCTCATTTGCCCTTTTTTTCACCTCTTGCACCTTTCTCTTGACCTCCTGTCTCTTTCTTTTATACATCTCCCACTCAATTGCATTTTTTCCCTGCAAAAATCGTCCAAATGCCTCTCTCTTCTCTTTCACTAATACTCTTACTTCTTCATCCCACCACTCACTACCCTTTCTAATCAACCCACCTCCCACTCTTCTCATGCCACAAGCATCTTTTGTGCAATCCATCACTGATTCCCTAAATACATCCCATTCCTCCCCCACTCCCCTTGCTTCCATTGTTCTCACCTTTTTCCATTCTGTACTCAGAATATATATATATATATATATATCCCTTATTCCTGAGGATAGGGGACAAAATACTTCCCACGTATTCCCTGCGTGTCATAGAAGGCGACTAAAAGGGGAGGGAGCGGGTGGCTGGAAATCCTCCCCTCTCGTTTTTTTTTTTTTTTTTTAATTTTCCAAAGGAAGGAACAGAGAGGGGGGCCAGGTGAGGATATTCCCTCTAAGGCCCAGTCCTCTGTTGATAACGCTACCTCGCTAATGCGGGAAATGGCGAATAGTATGAAAGATAACTTATACTGTCTGCCCTAATTCATTCCTGTCACCACCCCGCCACACATGATATGACAACCCCCTCCCCCCGCATGTGCACGAAGTAGCACTAGGAAAGGACATCAAAGGCCACATTCATTCACACTCAGTCTCTAGCCGTCATGTATAATGCACCAAAACCACAGCTCCCTTTCCACATCCAGGCCCCACACAACTTTCCATGGTTTACCCCAGACGCTTCACATGGCCTGGTTCAATCCATTGACAGCACGTCAACCCCGGTATATCACATCGTTCCAATTCACTCTATTCCTTGCCCGCCTTTCACCCTCCTGCATGCTCAGGCCCTGATCACTCAAAATCTTTTTCACTCCATCTTTCCACCTCCAATTTGGTCTCCCACTTCTCCTCATTCCCTCCACGTCTGACACATATATCCTCTTGGTCAATCTTTCCTCACTCATTCTCTCCATGTGCCCAAACCATTTCAAAACACCCTCTTCTGCTCTCTCAACCACACTCTTTTTATTACCATACATCTCTCTTACCCTTTCATTATTTACTCAATCAATCCACCTCACACCACACATTGTCCTCAAATATCTCATTTCCAGCACATCCATCCTTCTCCGCACAACTCTATCCATAGCCCACGCCTCGCAACCATATAACATTGTTGGAACCACTATTCCTTCAAACATACCCAATTTTGCTTTCCAAGATAACATTCTCGACTTCCACACATTCTTCAATGCTCCCAGAACTTTCACCCCTTCCCCCACCTTATGATTCACTTCCGCTTCCATGGTTCCATCCGCTGCCAAATCCACTCCCAGATATCTAAAACACTTCACTTCCTCCAGTTTTTCTCCATTCAAACTTACCTCCCAATTGACTTGTCCCTCAACCCTACTGTACCTAATAACCTTGCTCTTATTCACATTTACTCTCAGCTTTCTTCTTTCACACACTTTACCAAATTCAGTCACCAGCTTCTGCAGTTTCTCACCTGAATCAGCCACCAGCGCTGTATCATCAGTGAACAACAACTGGCTCACTTCCCAAGCTCTCTCATCCACAACAGACTGCATACTTGCCCCTCTTTCCAAAACTCTTGCATTCACCTCCCAACAACCCCATCCATAAACAAATTAAACAACCATGGAGACATCACACACCCCTGCCACAAACCAACATTCATTGAGAACCAATCACTTTCCTCTCTTCCTACACATACACATGCCTTACATCCTCGATAAAAACCTTTCACTGCCTCCCACACCATGTATTCTTAATATCTTCCACAGAGCATCTCTATCAACTCTATCATATGCCTTCTCCAGATCCATAAATGCTACATACAAATCCATTTGCTTTTCTAAGTATTTCTCACATATATTCTTCAAAGCAAACACCTGATCCACACATCCTGTACCACTTCTGAAGCCACACCGCTCTTCCCCAATCTGATGTTCTGTACATGCCTTCACCCTCACAATCAATACCCTCCCATATAATTTCCAAGGAATACTCAACAAACTTATACCTCTGTAATTTGAGCACTCACCTTTATTCCCTTTGCCTTTGTACAATGGCACTATGCAAGCATTCCGCCAATCCTCAGGCACCTCACCATGAGTCATACATACATTAAATAACCTTACCAACCAGTCAACAATACAGTCACCCCTTTTTTAATAAATTCCACTGCAATACCATCCAAACCCGCTGCCTTGCTGGCTTTCATCTTCCGCAAAGCTTTTACTACCTCTTCTCTGTTTATCAAATCATTCTCCCTAACCCTCTCACTTTGCACAGCACCTCGACCAAAACACCCTATATCTGCTACTCTATCATCAAACACATTCAACAAACCTTCAAAATACTCACTCCATCTCCTCCTCACATCACCACTACTTGCCATCACCTCCCCACCAGCCCCCCTTCACTGATGTTCCCATTTGTTCCCTTGTCTTACGCACTTTATTTACCTCTTCCAAAACATCTTTTTATTCCCCCTAGAATTTAATGATTCTCTCTCACCCCAACTCTGATTTGCCCTCTTTTTCACTTCTTGCACCTTTCTCTTGACCTCCTGCCTCTTTCTTTTATACATCTCCCAGTCATTTGCATTATTTCACTGCAAAAATTGTCCAAATACCTCTCTCTTCTCTTTCACTACTAATCTTACTTCTTCATCCCACCACTCACTACCCTTTCTAATCTGCCCACCTACTATGCTTCTCATGTCACAAGCATCTTTTGCGCAAGCCATCACTGCTTA
The DNA here is from genome assembly GCF_036320965.1 of Panulirus ornatus. NCBI lineage: Eukaryota > Metazoa > Arthropoda > Malacostraca > Decapoda > Palinuridae > Panulirus > Panulirus ornatus. The sequence goes on along the minus strand of NC_092228.1, from coordinate 29,119,174 downwards.
AATACATTCCATTCCTCCCCCATTCCCCTTATGTACTTTGTTCTCACCTTTTTCCATTCTGTACTCAATCTCTCCTGGTACTTCCTCACACAAGTCTCCTTCCCAAGCTCACTTACTCTCACCACTCTCTTTACCCTAACATTCTCTCTTCTTTTCTGAAAACCTCTACAAATCTTCACCTTCACCTCCACAAGATAATGATCAGACATCCCTCCAGTTGCACTTCTTAGCACATTAACATCCAAAAGTCTCTCTTTTGCGTGCCTATCAATTAACACGTAATCCAATAACGCTCTCTGGCCATCTCTCCTACTTACATACGTATACCTATGTTTATTATTATTATTATTTTGCTTTGTCGCTGTCTCCCGTGCCTGCGAGGTAGCGCAAGGAAACAGATGAAAGAAATGGCCCAACCCACCCCCACACACATGCACACACACACACATCCACACACGCAAACATACACACCCACACATCCCAACGTACACACATATATACACACACAGACACACACATATACACACATGCACACAATTCACACTGTCTGCCCCTACTCACCCCCATTGCCACCCCACCACACACAGAATAACATCCCCCTCCCCCTCATGTGCGCGAGGCAGCGCCAGGAAAAGACAACAAAGGCACCATTCGCTCACACTGAGTCTCCAGCTGTCATGCAATAATGCACCGAAACCACAGCTCCCTTTCCACATCCAGGCCCCACACAACTTTCCATGGTTTACCCCAGACACTTCACATGCCCTGATTCAATCCATTGACAGCACATCAACCCCGGTACACCACATCGATCCAATTCACTCTATTCCTTGCACGCCTTTCACCCTCCTGCATGTTCAGGCCCCGATCACTCAAAATCTTTCTCACTCCATCTTTCCAACTCCAATTTGGTCTCCCACTTCTCGTTCCCTCCACCTCCAACACATATATCCTCTTGGTCAATCTTTCCTCACTCATTCTCTCCATGTGCCCAAACCATTTTAAAACACCCTCTTCTGCTCTCTCAACCACGCTCTTTTTATTTCCACACATCTCTCTTACCCTTACATTACTTACTCAATCAAACCACCTCACACCACATACTGTCCTCAAACATCTCATTTCCAGCACATCCACCCTCCTGCGCACAACTCTATCCATAGCCCACACCTCACAACCATACAACATTGTTGGAACCACTATTCCTTCAAACAGACCCATTTTTGCTTTCCAAGATAATGTTCTCAACTTCCACATATTCTTCAAGGCTCCCAGGATTTTCGCCCCCTCCCCCACCCTATGATTTACTTCCGCTTCCATGGTTCCATCCGCTGCCAGATCCACTCCTAGATATCTAAAACACTTCAATTCCTTCAGTTTTTCTCCATTCAAACTAACCTCCCAATTGACTTGACCCTCAACCCTACTGTACCTAATAACCTTGCTCTTATTCACATTTACTCTTAACTTTCTTCTTTCACACACTTTACCAAACTCAGTCACCAGCTTCTGCAGTTTCTCACATGAATCAGCCACCAGCGCTGTATCATCAGCGAACAACAACTGACTCACTTCCCAAGCTCTCTCATCTACAACAGACTTCATACTTGCCCCTCTTTCCAAAACTCTTGCATTCACCTCCCTAACAACCCCATCCATAAACAAATTAAACAACCATGGAGACATCACACACCCCTGCCGCAAACCTACATTCACTGAGAACCAATCACTTGCCTTACATCCTCGATAAAAACTTTTCACTGCTTCTAACTTATACTTATACTTATGTATATCTCTCTTTTTAAACCAGGTATTCCCAATCACCATTCCTTTTTCAGCACATAAATCTACAAGCTCTTCATTTCCATTTACAAAACTGAACATTCCATGTACACCAATTATTCCCTCAACTGCCACATTACTCACCTTTGCATTCAAATCACCCATCACTATAACCCAGTCTTGTGCATCAAAACTACTAACACACTCACTCAGCTGCTCCCAAAACACTTGCCTCTCATGATCTTTCTTCTCATGCCCAGGTGCATATGCACCAATAATCACCCATCTCTCTCCATCCACTTTCAGTTTTACAATCTAGAGTTTACTTTCTTACACTCTATCACATACTCCCACCACTCCTGTTACAGGAGTAGTGCTACTCTTTCCCTTTCTCTTGTCCTCTCACTAACCCCTGACTTTACTCCCAAGGCATTCCCAAACCACTCTTCCCCTTTACCCTTGAGCTTCGTTTCACTCAGAGCCAAAACATCCAGGTTTTTTTCCTCAAACATACTACCTATCTCTCCTTTTTTCTCATCTTGGTTACATCCACACATATTTAGACACCCCAATCTGAGCCTTCGATGAGGATGAGCACTCCCCGCGTGACTCCTTCTTCTGTTTCCCCTTTTAGAAAGTTAAAATACAAGGAGGTGAAGGTTTCTAGCCCCCCACTCCCATCCCCTTTAGTCGCCTTCTACGATATGTGAGGAATGCGTGGGAAGTATTCTTTCTCTCCTATCCCCAGGGATGCCTTTATTGTTATAACCATGTATTCATCATAATTCATGTTTCACAGCCTTGAGTACTATTCTTGTTGTCCCTTCATTGTTATAACCATGTACTTATTTTAAGTCAGTAAAATTTCTCAGTTTATGTATCAAAACCACTATGCACTTCATTACAATTACTTTTCCTATTACAGGTTGAGTATCCCTTATCCAAAGTGCCTGGGACCAGAAGTGTTTCAGATTTTGGACTCTTCTGGATTTTGGAATACTTGCATATACATAATGAGATTATCCCTGGGGATAGGGGAGAAAGACTACTTCCCACGTATTCCCTTCATGTTGTAAAAGGCAACTAAAAGGAGAGGGAGCAGGGGGCTGGAAATCCTCCCCTCCAGTTTTTACTTTTCTAAAAGAAGGAACAGAGATGGAGGCCAAGTAAGGAATTTCCCTCCAAGGCTCATTCCTCTGTTCTCAATGCTACCTCGCTAATGCGAGAAATGGCGAAAATGCATAAAAAAAAAATGTGGAAAATAGGATGGTATGGTAACAAATGGGTTGGAGCTGAGACATACCTCGAATGCTTCAACCATTCAATGGTTTTCCTCAGGAAATACTGATTCCAGCATTCGGCAGGACTGTGTTCCCAGCAAGTAATGGTCACTTGGTAGGACACCTTGGCGTGTTGCTCTCTGATTGGATCGCTTGTCCTATTGCCTCCACCTGTTCCCAGCAATTTCCACTGCCTGACATGACCAGCAAATGAAGTCAGACCTTGTGTTGACATTGTTCTTAATCCCTTCATCTAGGTAAGCTTTCAAACCATCATTAAATGGTTTGTCACTTAACTGTAGTTGCTTTGGTGTCGACAATTTAGTGATAGTGTGAATGCTTACCAACAAGAGGGGATTAAGACAAACATTAACATGAGGTTTGGGTTCATCTGCTTGTCACATCAGGCAGCAGAGACTGCTGTGAATGGGTAAAGGCAGCAGGACTAGTAATCCAATCAGAGAGCAATACACAAAGGCATCAGACCGGGTGACCATCACTTGTTAGGGAATATGGTCCCGTCAAATGCTGGAATCAGTATCTCCTGAGGAAGACCACTAAATGCTTGAAATGTTGAAGTATGTCTCAGACCTAACCCGGTTGTCTCCATGCCATCCTGTTTTCCACATTTGTCATGATGGATAATAGAAAATGAGATATGTTGAGGATAGGACCCAAGTCTAAACACAAAATCCATCTATGTCTCTTATACAACTTCTACACATAGTCTGAAGGTAACGTATGCTATGTTTTTAATAATTTTGCACATGACAAAGTTTGTGTAACAGAGAATAAGCAAAAACAGTGAGTAATGCACGTAAATCTGGCAGTGATGCTGGTTTGTACCAAACTGGTACCAACAGGGTGTCAGAGCCAAGCATGGGCAAGTGAGGTCAGGTGTTTAATTTTCCACATGCAACGTCATGTCACCACTCAGAAAGTTTTGGATTTTCATACTAGGGATGCTCAACCTATATACATGTGCATTATTTTTGCAGAAATCTGAAAATTTCTTCAAATGTTTTCCATATTCCTTTTCAATCCAGCCCATTTCTCGTGCTACACTCAGAGTTGCACGCACAATTTTTTAATATCTCATACAATCCTTCATCATTTCCTCTTAAAACAAAAACATATATCCTTATGATAAGGATGCTTTCCATACCTCTCACTTCCATTCTAACACTCACCTTTCATTCGTTAATAGTTATAAAGCCTGTTGTTACTCGACTCACTTGAAGATCTCCAGAACATCACCTCGATTTTATAGCTGTAAACTTTCCTTCATTTAAATAGTAAAAAATCTCTGTATTTGTTTCTGTGTGATTCCCTACCTTTGTAATTACAGTACCAACTTTTCTATATAGGGAAGAAATTATGCATTCCCAGGGCCCCATCTTTCAATCTCTTTTCTACAATACAATTTCTGAATTTCTTGATGTGTGGATGTCATTCTCTGAGTGAGTTAGCAGCATGTGTCCACATGTGTCATGCAAGTAAGATAAAATGACTTTGGTAGCATCTGACTCACATGTGACAGGATGCTGATATCTGATGTCTTTTTGGGATGTCACTGACTGCTGCTCATTTGCTTCAATCTTGTACACCAACTGCAAGTACATGACAACTTGTGGATAATAAGGGCACTAATATTTCTCTAATAAGAACAACATATCAACAAGAAATTGAATTTCTTTTATCAGTTCAGTAACTGTTAAAAGATATATTTTAGAAATTAAACTTGTAAGTAATGCAAAAAGAAGTAATGATTACTACTTTATTAATCTATTACCAACTCAAACTACAGTTCCATATATACATGTACTTTGCCTACTTAAATTTCCTGCTTCAGGATCCTTTCTTTGGAGCTCCTATAGTGCTTTGGATCACATATCAAGAAGTACAGTGAGTGTTTTGTACATGTCTTTGTAGGGTAAGTTTATGACAATTTGCGAGTCAGGGTTCAATGTCTTCAGTATGGAAGTTGCAGCTTGGTTGTAATGGGTCTTGTGATGTTTGAATCAAAATCTTTAAAGTTGCAGATAAGGAAGATGTTCTGACCATAAACAAGAATAACCCAGAAATGTCTGAGAAGCACAGTTTCAGAAGATGTTATGTCTGGAGGAGTGGAGTTTAAAATTGGGTGGAAAAAGTGGATGTTTACTACTCACTGAGTCAGAATGGTATCTATATGTTTTGCTAATGTGTCTGTTGGAGGCAGAATGGGGTCTTTATATTTTGCTAATGTGTCTGCTGGAGGAAGGGGGATCTGTAAGAATATGCTGCTGAATTGTGAAGCAGAGGAAAGCTTTTTATGTCTACTTAGGGATTAGTGATTGGTTGTCAAGAGGTTTGGGTAAAATGGGTGTACAGCTCTTGCAAAGAACTGAATGCTAACCACATTGAGGTAAGATTGTACTGAAAGCATATTTATTTTCACTGTGCTAGTGTTGAATGTGTGTGATTATTAAGTAGCTAGTGATTGTCTAGACTGCTCTAATTAGTGTGGCTTGCAGCTTTGTTTTATGGTGTGGCATGCAAGGGATAGAATACAACTGATCAGTGCGGTATATGGGGCTATTTGCTGTCAGTGGATATAATTAGGGCAGATGAAGCAATCAAGGAAAACTACACAATCATTTGTGGACCTTGGTTGTGAATGGTATGCCATGCTTTTGGTACATCTCGCATGATAGCTAGAGAGCAGATGAGAGTAAATGTGGCCATTGTTTACCTGGTTTCAGGCTACTTCACAAAGCCAAGACACAGGAAATCTTCCTGCCCTAAAGAAGCCCTCATATGCCCACTCCTGTGTGAAGCACAATCTCAGGCTGTTCCTGGCCAATGTGCCGGACCATGGGTCAACCAAACACATTATATCCTGACACTCATATTTTCATCATTGGAGGATGGGTGATCCAGCGAACATCCTCCAATTACCCTCAACTGCTACATACCCACTTTCACATTCAAATCACCCAACACTACCTGATGTCTCACATAAAAAGCTACAAACACACTCAGCTCCTTACTGAAATATTCACCTCTCTTTGTCAGTCGTCTCATAGTTAGATGCAAAATCACTAATAATCACCCACCTCTCATGATTCACCTTCATTATTAACCACATCAGTCTAAGGCTCACTTCCTTACACTCTTTCACACATGCCCACAACTCCTTCAGCAGAAGTGCTAACCCTTCTGTAGCTCTTGCCCTCACACTAACCCCTAACTTTACCTCTATGATATTCTAAAACCATTCTTCCCCTTATCCTTAAGCTCAGTTTCACTCAGAGTTTGAACATCCAGGTTCTTTTCCTCAAATATCCTATGTGTTAGTCTCTGCTTTTCATCTCAGTTACATCCACACACATTCAGACATCCTAGCCTGAACCTTTGAGGAGGATTAGCACCCCTAGCTTAGCTCTTTCTTCTGTTTCAACTTTTGGAAAATGAATATAACTTAGAAAGTGAAATACATGAGGGGTAGGGTTTCCAGCTTCCTGCTCCTGCCCTCTAAGTCACCTTCTATGACACACAGGGAATACATGGGAAATATTCTTTCTCCCCATCACCTGCACAGTATGGTTTCAGACCTAAGCACTACCACCACATTACAAACTGACCACACACAATGGTTTAGAAATTTTTAGGAAAAAAGCCAGAGATTGATGAGAGGACAGAGGTAAGGAAGGAGTAGCACAACTCCTGAGGCAGGAGTTCTGGGAGTGTATGATAGAATGTAAGAAAGTAAATTATACATTGATGTGGGTAGAAATGAGAGTGTAGCAAGGGGTGGGTGATTATTAGCACTTATACACCAGGACAAGAGAAGAAATATTAAATGGTTGCAAGGCATGGACTACAGAAAGGGTTGTGTGGAGGAGGGTGGATGAGTTGGAAATGAAATGTTTGAGGACAATATGTGATGTGAGAAGGTTTGATCGAGTAAGTAATGAAAGGGTAAGAGAGATATGTGGTAATAAAAAGAGTGTGGTGGAGAGAGCAGAAGAGGGTGTATTGAAATGGTTTGGCCACATGGAGAGAATGAGTGAGGAAAGATTGACAAAGAGGATATATGTGCCAGAGGTGAAGGGAACGAGGAGAAGTGGGAGACCGAATTGGAGGTGGAAGGATGGAGTGAAAAAGATTTTGAGCAATCGGGGTCTGAACATGCAGGAGGGTGAAAGGCATGCAAAGAATAGAGTGAATTGGAAAGATATGGTATACCGGGGTTGAAGTGCTGGTAATGGGTTGAACCAGGGCATGTAAAGCGTCTGGAGTAAACCATGGATGTGGAAAGGGAGCTGTGGTTTCCGTGCATTACACATGACAGCTAGAGACTGAGTGTCTTTTCCTAGCGCTACCTCATGTGCACGTGGGGAGATGGGGGGTGCCATCTCATGTGTGGCAGGGTGGCGACGGGAATGGATGAAGGCTGCAAGTGTGAATGTGTACATGTGCATATATGTATATGTCTGTGTATGTATATGTATGTATACATTGAAATGTATAGGTATCTATATGTGCGTGTGTGGGCATTTATGTATATACATGTGTAAGTGGGTGGGTTGGGCCATTCTTTCGTCTATTTCCTTGCGCTACCTCGCTAATGGGGGAGACAGCGACTAAGTATAATAAAATACATAAATATATATTTTTTTTTATACATATTCGCCATTTTCTCGCGTTAGCGAGGTAGCATTAAGAACGAAGGACTGAGCCTTAGAGGGAATATCCTCACTTGGCCCCCTTTCCTGTTCCTTCTTTTGGAGAACTAAAAACAGGAGGGAAGGATTCCCAGCCCCCTGCTACCTCCCCTTTTTGTAGCCTTTTATGACATGCAGGGAATACATGGGAAGTACTGCTTCATTCTCTAGCCACTTGTGGCATCTCCAGTTTTTGTCTCCTGACTCTATTCTTTGCTTTTATCTCTCACTTCCTTAGATTTATCAAACTTGAATATCCCCCTAAATTCCACCATGCATTACAATTCTTAGCTTTTCACTTGTTTCTTAGCATGATGAAAAGTCAATTGTAAACATAAGCTGTCAACCCTCTACATCTTGACTATTACCTCATTTGCTTCTTTCCTTCACCAAAGAAACTGCTTCTGGCAGTCCCATAGCTTTAAGCAATCTTTTAATATGCATTTCCTCCTTAATTTCCCGTTCTTTCTCATCTGATGTATGATCTTCCAAGCCAAAAATAATCAGTGATTTACATGAATTAAATCCCTGCTTTACTAATCTTTATGATTTTGGTGCCACACACTTTTCAGCAAGAACCCTCAATGTCGTAGTGTCATCTTCTTTGTCTCTTAACTTTCTCTGTAATATTTCTTTTGGCTACCAAGCACTGGTCCTGTATTCTTTGTACTTTTCTAAAACCTCTATTGATTGTTTCATCTCTAACAGTGTATATTATCCTTTCAACAGTTTCACTCAATTTCTTGTGTATATCTGTGTCATTCCAGGTCTGTGCTCCTCTCTGTTGCTTTGCTTCCACATAGCTCCTTCTAATCTTCTCTACTCTCTACTTTTGTCAGTCTGTTTGTGTGTGTTAGTCATTTTCTCTACAGCTTGTACCATTCTTCCAGTAGGTTTGGTGTGTGATTTTGTTCTTTCCACCATCTAAAAGGTTCCCGGTATTACTCCTGCGATTCCTTGACCAACACTGTCAACAGGTTTTTCCTCTGATAACAAAGCTCTGGTGCATCCAAAGAAGACACATCAGACTTTGCTTTTTGATAGCTTTATTTTCTTTTCCCTGATTTAGTATCTCCTGAACCCCCTCCTGTAAAATGTGTTTATGTTCCTCTACTCTCATTACTTCCATCATGATCCTTGAAATGCTTCACAGTTTTTTTAACATCCCCAAACATTTGCTGTGTGGTGTTTTCATGTTTAGCCTCTTTTTTGCTTCTATCTCTAGCCTTCTCTTCAAAGATCTGGTTTTGACTGACTGGTGTTGGTACACTTGTAAATGAGTCCATACCAACCATGGAGATTCCCATGGTGTATAATTATTGAAAGGAAACTAGTTTTCTATGATTAAATTTCTCATGATCACAAATCAGTTTTGTGTATTCTCTTAACACTATTATCATTTAATTTCAGGTATTAATGTTGTAACAAGCTTGAAATGTGCTTTATTGAAGTGCTTTAATAATAATAATAATAAAGTAAACTACATGTATTTGCTTATCAAAAGTTATTTTAAAGGAGTAAAGGACAAAATTTTGCAATTCTAGATTTATTAACAACAATTATTTATGGGTCTGAATACACAATGTAAAGACCATGGAAGACTGTAAGTACATTTATTTCATTTCTACGGTGCTCACAACACTTGTGGAAGACATGAAATCACATATAATTTTGTCTATCTACAAATGTTTTATGGAAGACAGTCAGTAGTACCCCCTGTAAGAGAAAAGGACCTACCGTTTTGTTTAAAAACATACGAAATCTTAGGTGGTAACCCTTGGAAAAAATATATCCAAGCCATTTTAGTGTGAGTGTTGCACTTTATATGCTTAAGTCTGGTTTATTCTGGGGTGACATTCCATTTTTTTATTTTATGTATATTCTCAGATTTTCCCTGGGGATAGGGGAGAAAGAATACTTCCCACGTATTCCCTGCGTGTCGTAGAAGGCGACTAAAAGGGGAGGGAGCGGGGGGCTGGAAATCCTCCCCTCTCAATTTTTTTTAATTTTCCAAAAGAAGGAACAGAGAAGGGGGCCAGGTGAGGATATTCCCTCAATGGCCCAGTCCTCAGTTCTTAACGCTACCTTGCTAACGCGGGAAATGGCGAATAGTTTGAAAAAAAAAAAAAAAAACCAACCATTCTTAAGAGGTCTTAAATTATCTCTTAAAGCACTACTAGTAACAGTAATGAATTTAACTAGATGTTCAGTGTCCTCAGTGTGGAAGTTGCAGCTTGGGCATAAGAGGTCTTGCAATATGTTGAATCATGAGCAGGAATCAAAGAAAACAATGAAGATTAAGAGCTTTACTTACTCTGAGAAGAGCAGGTGCTCGCTGGAACTGGATTTCAGGACTGGGCACAAGAGATGAGATGACAGTGTGGCGGGCCCTCTTGTTGGGCAGTACAGGAGAGTCCAGCACCCCACTGCCCACCAGCTCCTTCTGGTTCAATCCTGATGCATGTGACATATTTTGATAAAAAAAAGTCAATGTGATTAGCAAGGTTTCTGTTCTAAGTTCATCTTTTTTTCCTTGTTACACCAAATGCTTTGATCACAAGCAAAAGTCCAAAATGAAACCAAACCTTAACATACACAAACACCCATACATGCACATTTATTTTATTTATTATACTTTGTCGCTTTCTCCTGCGTTTGCGAGGTAGCGCAAGGAAACAGACGAAAGAAATGGCCCAACCCCCCCCCCATACACATGTATATACATACGTCCACACACGCAAATATACATACCTACACAGCTTTCCATGGTTTACCCCAGACGCTTCACATGCCCTGCTTCAATCCACTGACAGCACGTCAACCCCGGTATACCACATCGCTCCAATTCACTCTATTCCTTGCCCTCCTTTCACCCTCCTGCATGTTCAGGCCCCGATCACACAAAATCTTTTTCACTCCATCTTTCCACCTCCAATTTGGTCTCCCTCTTCTCCTTGTTCCCTCCACCTCCGACACATATATCCTCTTGGTCAATCTTTCCTCACTCATCCTCTCCATGTGCCCAAACCACTTCAAAACACCCTCTTCTGCTCTCTCAACCACGCTCTTTTTATTTCCACACATCTCTCTTACCCTTACGTTACTCACTCGATCAAACCACCTCACACCACACATTGTCCTCAAACATCTCATTTCCAGCACATCCATCCTCCTGCGCACAACTCTATCCATAGCCCACGCCTCGCAACCATACAACATTGTTGGAACCACTATTCCTTCAAACATACCCATTTTTGCTTTCCGAGATAATGTTCTCGACTTCCACACATTCTTCAAGGCCCCCAGGATTTTCGCCCCCTCCCCCACCCTATGATCCACTTCCGCTTCCATGGTTCCATCCGCTGCCAGATCCACTCCCAGATATCTAAAACACTTCACTTCCTCCAGTTTTTCTCCATATACATATGTATTTCAACGTATACATGCATATACATACACAGACATATGCATATATACACATGTACATATTCATACTTGCTGCCCTCATTCATTCAAGTTGCCACCCCTCCATACAAGAAATAGCATCCCCCCCCAGAAAGGCAGCACCAGGAAAAGACAAAAAGGCCACATTCATTCACACTTGGTCTCTAGCTGTCATGTGTTATGCACCAAAACCACAGCTTCCTTTCTACATCCAGGCCCCATAGACCTTTCCATGGTTTACCCCAGACGTTTCACATGCCCTGGTTCAATCCATTGACAGCACATCGACCCCAGTATACCACACTCTTCCAATTCACTCTATTCCTTCCACGCCTTTCACCCTCCTGTATGTTCAGGCCCCGATCACTCAAAATCTCTTTCACTCCAACCTTCCACCTCCAATCTGGTGTCCCACTTCTTCCCTCCACCTCTGACACATATATCCTCTTCGTCAATCTTTCCTTACTCATTCTCTCCATGTGTCCAAACTATTTCAAAACACCCTCTTCTGCTCTCTCAACCACACTCTTTTATTACCACACATCCCTCTTACCCTTTCATTACTTATTCGATCAAACCACTTTACACCACATATTGTCCTCAAACATTTCATTTTCAATACATCCACCCTCCTCCGCACAACCCAATCTATAGCCCATGCCTCGCAACCATATAACATTGTTGGCACGAATATTCCTTCAAACTTACCCATTTTTGGTCTCTAAGATAACATTCTTGCCTTCCACACATTCTTCAACCGTTGTTTCCTCTGTCAGTGAGGTAGCACCAGAAACAAACACAAAATGGCCCAACCACTCATATACACATATATATACATAAATGCCCATAGACATACATATACATACATATAAACATACATATACATACACAGTCAAGTACATATATACACATGTACATATTCATACTTGCTGCCTTCATCCATTCCTGCCGCTACCCCACCACACAGAAAATAGCATCACACATATTTGTCATTTCCCGCATTAATGAGGTAGCATTAAGAAGAGAGGACTGAGCCTAAGAGGGAAAACCCTCACTTGGCCCCCCTTCTCTTTTCCTTCTTTTGGAAAAGTAAAAACTGGAGGGAGGGATTTCCAGCCCCTGCTCCCTCCCCTCTTAGTCGTCATTTACGACACAGAGGAAATATTTTTTTTTTTTTTTTATACCTCGTCGCTGTCTCCCGCGGTTGCGAGGTAGCGCAAGGAAACAGACGAAAGAAATGGCCCAAACCCCCCCCATACACATGTACATACACACGTCCACACACGCAAATATACATACCTACACAGCTTTCCATGGTTTACCCCGGACGCTTCACATGCCTTGATTCAATCCACTGACAGCACGTCAACCCCTGTATACCACATCGCTCCAATTCACTCTATTCCTTGCCCTCCTTTCACCCTCCTGCATGTTCAGGCCCCGATCACACAAAATCCTTTTCACTCCATCTTTCCACCTCCAATTTGGTCTCCCTCTTCTCCTCGTTCCCTCCACCTCCGACACATATATCCTCTTGGTCAATCTTTCCTCACTCATTCTCTCCATGTGCCCAAACCATTTCAAAACACCCTCTTCTGCTCTCTCAACCACGCTCTTTTTATTTCCACACATCTCTCTTACCCTTACGTTACTTACTCGATCAAACCACCTCACACCACACATTGTCCTCAAACATCTCATTTCCAGCACATCCATCCTCCTGCGCACAACTCTATCCATAGCCCACGCCTCGCAACCATACAACATTGTTGGAACCACTATTCCTTCAAACATACCCATTTTTGCTTTCCGAGATAATGTTCTCGACTTCCACACATTTTTCAAGGCTCCCAAAATTTTCGCCCCCTCCCCCACCCTATGATCCACTTCCACTTCCATGGTTCCATCCGCTGACAGATCCACTCCCAGATATCTAAAACACTTCACTTCCTCCAGTTTTTCTCCATTCAAACTCACCTCCCAATTGACTTGACCCTCAACCCTACTGTACCTAATAACCTTGCTCTTATTCACATTTACTCTTAACTTTCTTCTTCCACACACTTTACCAAACTCCGTCACCAGCTTCTGCAGTTTCTCACATGAATCCGCCACCAGCGCTGTATCATCAGCGAACAACAACTGACTCACTTCCCAAGCTCTCTCATCCCCAACAGACTTCATACTTGCCCCTCTTTCCAAGACTCTTGCATTTACCTCCCTAACAACCCCATCCATAAACAAATTAAACAACCATGGAGACATCACACACCCCTGCCGCAAACCTACATTCACTGAGAACCAATCACTTTCCTCTCTTCCTACACGTACACATGCCTTACATCCTCGATAAAAACTTTTCACTGCTTCTAACAACTTGCCTCCCACACCATATATTCTTAATACCTTCCACAGAGCATCTCTATCAACTCTATCATATGCCTTCTCCAGATCCATAAATGCTACATACAAATCCATTTGCTTTTCTAAGTATTTCTCACATACATTCTTCAAAGCAAACACCTGATCCACACATCCTCTACCACTTCTGAAACCACACTGCTCTTCCCCAATCTGATGCTCTGTACATGCCTTCACCCTCTCAATCAATACCCTCCCATATAATTTACCAGGAATACTCAACAAACTTATACCTCTGTAATTTGAGCACTCACTCTTATCCCCTTTGCCTTTGTACAATGGCACTATGCACGCATTCCGCCAATCCTCAGGCACCTCACCATGAGTCATACATACATTAAATAACCTTACCAACCAGTCAACAATACAGTCACCCCCTTTTTTAATAAATTCCACTGCAATACCATCCAAACCTGCTGCCTTGCCGGCTTTCATCTTCCGCAAAGCTTTTACTACCTCTTCTCTGTTTACCAACTCATTTTCCCTAACCCTCTCACTTTGCACACCACCTCGACCCAAACACCCTATATCTGCCACTCTGTCATCAGACACATTCAACAAACCTTCAAAATACTCATTCCATCTCCTTCTCACATCACCACTACTTGTTATCACCTCCCCATTTACGCTCTTCACTGAAGTTCCCATTTGCTCCCTTGTCTTACGCACCCTATTTACCTCCTTCCAGAACATCTTTTTATTCTCCCTAAAATTTACTGATAGTCTCTCACCCCAACTCTCATTTGCCCTTTTTTTCACCTCTTGCACCTTTCTCTTGACCTCCTGTCTCTTTCTTTTATACTTCTCCCACTCAATTGCATTTTTTCCCTGCAAAAATCGTCCAAATGCCTCTCTCTTCTCTTTCACTAATACTCTTACTTCTTCATCCCACCACTCACTACCCTTTCTAAACAGCCCACCTCCCACTCTTCTCATGCCACAAGCATCTTTTGCGCAATCCATCACTGATTCCCTAAATACATCCCATTCCTCCCCCACTCCCCTTACTTCCATTGTTCTCACCTTTTTCCATTCTGTACACAGTCTCTCCTGATACTTCCTCACACAGGTCTCCTTCCCAAGCTCACTTACTCTCACCACCTTCTTCACCCCAACATTCACTCTTCTTTTCTGAAAACCCATACTAATCTTCACCTTAGCCTCCACAAGATAATGATCAGACATCCCTCCAGTTGCACCTCTCAGCACATTGACATCCAAAAGTCTCTCTTTCGCACGCCTGTCAATTAACACGTAATCCAATAACGCTCTCTGGCCATCTCTCCTACTTACATAAGTATACTTATGTATATCTCGCTTTTTAAACCAGGTATTCCCAATCATCAGTCCTTTTTCAGCACATAAATCTACAAGCTCCTCACCATTTCCATTTACAACACTGAACACCCCATGCATACAGAGGAAATATGTGGGAAGTATTCTTTCTCCCATCCCCAGAAATGTAACCAAGATGAGAGAAAAGGAGAGATAGGTAGCATGTTTGAGGAAGGTAACCTGGATATTCCAGCTCTGAGTGATACGAAGCTCAAAGGTAAAGGGGAATAATGATTTGGAAAAGTTTTGGGAGTAAAGTCAGGGGTTGGTGAGAGGACAAGAGCAAAGGAAGGAGTAGCAATACTCCTGAAGCAAGCGTTGTGGGAGTGTGTGAAAGAGTATAAGAAAGTAAATTCTAGATTGATGTGGGTAAAACTGAAAGTGGATGGAGAGAGATGGGTGATTATTGGTGCTTATGTACCTGGTCATGAGAAGAAAGATCATGAGAGGCAAGTGTTTTGGGAGCAGCTGAGTGAGTGTGTCAGCAGCTTTGGTGCACAAGACAGGGTATGAGTGATGGGTGATTCAAAAATGAAGATGAGAAATCTGGCAGTTGAGGGTATAAATGGTGTGCCTGGGGTATTCAGTGTTGTGAATGGAAATGATGAAAAGCTTGTGGATTTGTGGGCTGTGAAAAGACAGGTGACTGAAAAACAAACCTGGTTTAAAAAGCGAGATATGAATAAGTATATGTATGTGAGTAGGAGAGATGGTCCACAGGCATTATTGGATTATGTGTTAACTGATAGGCATGTAAAAGAGATATTTTTGGATGTCAATGCACTGAGAGAGGCAGCTTGAGGGATATCTGATCACTAACTTCTGGAGGCGAAGGTGAAGATGTGTAGAGGTTTTCAAAAAAGAAGAGAGAATGTTGGGGAGAAGAGAGTTGCGAGAGTAAGTGTGAGAAAGTACCAGGAGAGATTGAGTGTAGAATGACAAAAGGTGACAGCAAATGATGTGAGGGGGAAGTAGGTGAAAAATGGGATGTATTTAGGGAAGCAGTGATGGCACGTGTAAAATGGCATGTGGCATGAGAAGGGTGGGAGGTTGGCAGATTATAAAGGGTAGTGAGTGGTGGGATGAAGAAGTAAAGTTGTTAAGGAAAGAGAAAGGAGAGGTATTTGGATGATACTTATAAGGAAGGAGTGCAAATGACTGGGAGATGTATCAAAGATAGCAGCAGGAGGTCAAGAGGAAGGTGCAAGGGTTGAAAAAGAGGGCAAATGAGAGTTGGGGTGAGAATAACAAGATGTTTGGAAGGAGGTAAATAACGTGAATAAGCCAAGAGAATAAATGGGAACATCGGTGAAGGGGATACATGATAAGAGTTAATGATGAATTGAAAAGGAAATGGAGTGAGTATTTTGAAGGTTTCTTGAATGTGTTTGATGATAGAGTGGTAGATGTAGGGTGTTTTGGTCGGGGTGGTGTATGAAGTGAGAGGGTCAGGGAGAATGGTTTGGTTAAGAGAGAATAGGTAGTGAAAGCTCAGCAGAAGATGAAATCTGGCAAGGCGGCAGGTTTGGATGGTATTGCAGTAGAATTTATCAAGAAAGTGGGAGACAGTGTTGTTGATTAGTTGTTTGAAATATTCAATGTATGTATGGATCACAGTGAAGTGCTTGAGGATTGGCGGAGTGCATGCATAGTGCCATTGTACAAAGGCAATGGGGATAAAAAAGAGCATTCAAACTACAAAGGCATAAGTTTGTTATGTATTCCTGGGAACTTGCATGGAAGGGTATTGATTGAGAGGGTGAAGGCATGAACTAAGCATGACAATAGGGAAGAACAGTGTAGTTTCAGAAGTGGCAAAGGATGTATGAATCAGGCATTTGCATAGAGGAATGTGTGAGAAATATTCAGAAAGACAGATGGATTTGTATGTAGCATTTATGGATCTGGAGAAGCATATGATAAGGTTAATAGAGATGCTTTGTGGACGGTCTTAAGAGTATATGCAATGGGAAGTAAGTTGCTAGTAGAAGTGGAAAGTTTTTACCAAGGATGTAAGGCATGTGTACCAGTAGGAAAAGAGTATAGTGACTGGTACCCAGTGAAGGTCAGTCTGTGGCTGGGATGTGTGATGTTCCTATGGTTGTTTAATTTGTTTATGGATCGGGTGGTTAGGGAGGTAAATGCAAGAGTTTTAGAGAGAGGGGGGGAGTATGCAGTCTGCTGGGGATGAGTTAGTTGTTGTTCGCCAATGATACAACACTGGTGGCTGATTCGAGAGAGAAACTGCAGAAGTTGGTGACTGAGTTTGAAAAGTGTGTAAAAGGGTAAAGTTGAGTGTGAAAATGAATAAGAGCAAGGTTATTAGGTTCAGTAGAGTTGAGAGATAAGTTTTGGTATGTATGTTTGAATGGAGAAAAACTGGAGATGAAGTGTGCTAGATATCTGGGAGTGGACCAAGCAGCAAATGGAACCATGGAAGTGGAAGTGAGGTACAAGGTGGGGTTGGGGTGAAAGTTCTAGGAGTGATGAAGAATGTGTGGAGGGATAGAACATTATCACGGAGAGCAAAAATGGGTACATTTGAAGGAATAGTAGTTCCAACAATATTATATGGTTGTGAGGTATGGGCTATATATAGAGTTGTATGGAGGAGGGTGGATGTGTTTAAAAGAGGTCTTTGAGGACAATATGTGGTGTGAGGTGGTTTGATTGAGTAAGTAATGAAAGGGTAAGAGAGATGTGTGGAAATGTAAAGAGTGTGGTTGAGAGAGCAGCAGAGGGTATGTTGAAATGGTTTGGATATATGGAGAGAATGAGTGAGGAGAGATTGACAAAGAGGATATACGTGTTGGAGGTGGGGGGAACAAGAAGTGGGAGACCAAACTGGAGGTGGAAGGATGGTGTGAAAAAGATTTTGAGTGATCGGGGCCTGAACATACAGGAGGGTGAGAGGCGTGCAAGGAATTGAGCGAATTGGAAGAATGTGGTATAAAGGGGTCAACGTGCTGTCAATGGATTGAACCAGGGCATGTGAAATGTCTGGGGTAAACCATGGGAAGTCTGTGGTTCCTGGATGTGGATAGGAAACTGTGGTTTCGGTGTATTACACATGACAGCTAGAGACTGAGTGTGAATGAATGTGGCCTTCTTTGTCTGTTTTCTGGGTGCTACCTCACTGAAGCAGAGAAAAGCAATGCTGTTTCCTGTTAGCAAGGTAGCACCAGGAGTGGTTGAAGGCAATTATGAATATGTACATGTATACATATGTATATGTCTTTGTATGTGATGTATATGTATAAATATGTGTGTATGTTGATATGTATGTTTGTGTATGGGTGTTTACTTATATATATATATATATATATATATATATATATATATATATATATATATATATATAAGTGTATATGAGTGAATGGGCCATTCTTCATCTGTTTCCTGGTGCTACCTGTATGATGCAGAAACGGCTATCAAGTATAATAATAATAATACATTTTTTTTTTTTTTTTTTTTGTTTTGTCGCTGTCTCCCGCGTTTGCGAGGTAGCACAAGGAAACAGACGAAAGAAATGGCCCAACCCACCCCCATACACATGCCTTGATTCAATCCACTGACAGCACATCAACCCCGGTATACCACATCGCTCCAATTCACTCTATTCTTTGCCCTCCTTTCACCCTCCTGCATGTTCAGGCCCCGATCACACAAAATCTTTTTCACTCCATCTTTCCACCTCCAATTTGGTCTCCCTCTTCTCCTCGTTCCCTCCACCTCCGACACATATATCCTCTTGGTCAATCTTTCCTCACTCATTCTCTCCATGTGACCAAACCATTTCAAAACACCCTCTTCTGCTCTCTCAACCACGCTCTTTTTATTTCCACACATCTCTCTTACCCTTACGTTACTTACTCGATCAAACCACCTCACACCACACATTGTCCTCAAACATCTCATTTCCAGCACATCCATCCTCCTGCGCACAACTCTATCCATAGTCCACGCCTCGCAACCATACAACATTGTTGGAACCACTATTCCTTCAAACATACCCATTTTTGCTTTCCGAGATAATGTTCTCGACTTCCACATATTCTTCAAGGCTCCCAGAATTTTCGCCCCCTCCCCCACCCTATGATCCACTTCCGCTTCCATGGTTCCATCCGCTGCCAGATCCACTCCCAGATATCTAAAACACTTCACTTCCTCCAGTTTTTCTCCATTCAAACTCACCTCCCAATTGACTTGACCCTCAACCCTACTGTACCTAATAACCTTGCTCTTATTCACATTTACTCTTAACTTTCTTCTTTCACACACTTTACCAAACTCAGTCACCAGCTTCTGCAGTTTCTCACATGAATCAGCCACCAGCGCTGTATCATCAGCGAACAACAACTGACTCACTTCCCAAGCTCTCTCATCCACAACAGACTTCATACTTGCCCCTTTTTCCAAAACTCTTGCATTTACCTCCCTAACAACCCCATCCATAAACAAACTAAACAACCATGGACACATCACACAGCCCTGCCGCAAACCTACATTCACTGAGAACCAATCACTTTCCTCTCTTCCTACACGTACACATGCCTTACATCCTCGATAAAAACCTTTCACTGCTTCTAACAACTTGCCTCCCACACCATATATTCTTAATACCTTCCACAGAGCATCTCTATCAACTCTATCATATGCCTTCTCCAGATCCATAAATGCTACATACAAATCCATTTGCTTTTCTAAGTATTTCTCACATACATTCTTCAAAGCAAACACCTGATCCACACATCCTCTACCACTTCTGAAACCACACTGCTCTTCCCCAATCTGATGCTCTGTACATGCCTCCACCCTCTCAATCAATACCCTCCAATATAATTTGCCAGGAATACTCAACAAACTTATACCTCTGTAATTTGAGCACTCACTCTTATCCCTTTTGCCTTTGTACAATGGCACTATGCACGCATTCCGCCAATCCTCAGGCACCTCACCATGAGTCATACATACATTAAATAACCTTACTAACCAGTCAACAATACAGTCACCCCCTTTTTTAATAAATTCCACTGCAATACCATCCAAACCTGCTGCCTTGCCGGCTTTCATCTTCCGCAAAGCTTTTACTACCTCTTCTCTGTTTACCAACTCATTTTCCCTAACCCTTGCACTTTGCACACCACCTCGACCAAAACACCCTATATCTGCCACTCTATCATCAAACACATTCAACAAACCTTCAAAATACTCACTCCATCTCCTTCTCACATCACCACTACTTGTTATCACCTCCCCATTTGCGCCCTTCACTGAAGTTCCCATTTGCTCCCTTGTCTTACGCACTTTATTTACCTCCTTCCAGAACATCTTTTTATTCTCCCTAAAATTTAATGATACTCTCTCACCCCAACTCTCATATGCCCTTTTTTTCACCTCTTGCACCTTTCTCTTGACCTCCTGTCTCCTTCTTTTATACGTCTCCCACTCAATATCATTTTTTCCCTGCAAAAATCGTCCAAATGCCTCTCTCTTCTCTTTCACTAATACTCTTACTTCTTCATCCCACCACTCACTACCCTTTCTAATCAACCCACCTCCCACTCTTCTCATGCCACAAGCATCTTTTGCGCAATCCATCACTGACTCCCTAAATACATCCCATTCCTCCCCCACTCCCCTTACTTCCATTGTTCTCACCTTTTTCCATTCTGTACTCAGTCTCTCCTGGTACTTCCTCACACAAGTCTCCTTCCCAAGCTCACTTACTCTCACCACCCTCTTCACCCCAACATTCACTCCTCTTTTCTGAAAACCCATACAAATCTTCACCTTAGCCTCCACAAGATAATGATCAGACATCCCTCCAGTTGCACCTCTCAGCACATTAACATCCAAAAGTCTTTCTTTCGGGCGCCTGTCAATTAACACGTAATCCAATAACGCTCTCTGGCCATCTCTCCTACTTACATAAGTATACTTATGTATATCTCGCTTTTTAAACCAGGTATTCCCAATCATCAGTCCTTTTTCAGCACATAAATCTACAGGCTCTTCACCATTTCCATTTACAACACTGAACACCCCATGTATACCAATTATTCCCTCAACTGCCACATTACTCACCTTTGCATTCAAATCACCTAACACTATAACCCGGTCTCGTGCATCAAAACCACTAACACACTCATTCAGCTGCTCCCAAAACACTTGCCTCTCATGATCTTTCTTCTCATGCCCAGGTGCATATGCACCAATAATCACCCATCTCTCTCCAACAACTTTCAGTTTTACCCATATTAATCGAGAATTTACTTTCTTACATTCTATCACATACTTCCACAACTCCTGTTTCAGGAGTACTGCTACTCCTTCCCTTGCTCTTGTCCTCTCACTAACCCCTGACTTTACTCCCATGACATTCCCAAACCACTCTTCCCCTTTACCCTTGAGCTTCGTTTCACTCAGAGCCAAAACATCCAGGTTCCTTTCCTCAAACATACTACCTATCTCTCCTTTTTTCACATCTTGGTTACATCCACACACATTTAGGCACCCCAATCTGAGCCTTCGAGGAGGATGAGCACTCCCCGCGTGACTCCTTCTTCTGTTTCCCATTTTAGAAAGTTAAAAAAATACAAGGAGGGGAGGATTTCTACGACACGTGAGGATATATATATATATATATATATATATATATATATATATATATATACTTATCTATTTATTCTATATATCATACTTAATCGGTTTCCAGCATCAGCAAGGTAGCACCAGGAAACAGAAAAAAATAGCCCATCCACTCATATAAACATATATATACATAAATGCACATCATGAACATATACATACATATACATATACATAACATATAAACATATATATACATATACATAAACATAAAAAATAGGGGATAGGGGAGAAAGAATACTTCCCACACATTCCTCATGAGTCGTAGAAGGTGACTAAAGGGGACGGAAGCGGGGAGCTCGAAACCCTCCCCTCCTTGTATCTTAACTTTCTAAAAGGGGAAACAGAAGAAGGAGTCATGCAGGGAGTGCTCATCCTCCTCGAAGGCTCAGATTGGGGTGTCTAAATGTGTGTGGACGTAACCAAGATGAGAAAAAAGGAGACATAGGTAGTATGTTTCAGGAAAGGAACCTGGATGTTTTGGCTCTGAGTGAAACGAAGCTCAAGGGTAAAGGGGAAGAGTGGTTTGGGAATGTCTTGGGAGTAAAGTCAGGGGTTAGTGAGGGGACAAGAGCAAGGGAAGGAGTAGCACTACTCCTGAAACAGGAGTGGTGGGAGTATGTGATAGTGTAAGAAAGTAAACTCCAGACTGAAATGGTAAATCTGAAAGTGGATGGAGAGAGATGGGTGATTATTGGTGCATATGCACCTAGGCATGAGAAGAAAGGTCATGAGAGGCAAGTGTTTTGGGTGCAGCTGAGTGAGTGTGTTAGCAGTTTTGATGCACGAGACTGGGTTATAGTGATGGGTGATTTGAATGCAAAATTGAGTAATGTGGCAGTTGAGGGAATAATTGGTATACATGGGGTGTTCAGTGTTGTAAATGGAAATGGTGAAGAGCTTGTAGATTTATGTGCTGAAAAAGGACTGGTGATTGGGATACCTGGTTTAAAAAGAGATATATACATAAGTATACGTATTAATTGACAGATGTGCAAAAGAGAGACTTTTGGATGTTAATGTGCTGAGAGGTGCAACTGGAGGGATGTCTGATCATTATCTTGTGGAGGCGAAGGTGAAGATATGTAGAGGTTTTCAGAAAAGAAGAGAGAATGCTGGGGTGAAAAGAGTGGTGAGAGTAAGTGAGCTTGGGAAGGAGACTTGTGTGAGGAAATACCAGGAGAGACTGAGTACAGAATGGAAAAAGGTGAGAACTAAGGACGTAAGGGGAGTGGGAGAGGAATGGGATGTATTTAGGGAAGAAGTGATGGCTTGCGCAAGAGATGCTTGTGGCATGAGAAGCATGGGAGGTGGGCAGATTTGAGAGGGTAGTGAGTGGTGGGATGAAGAAGTAAGATTATTAGTGAAAGAGAAGAGAGAGGCATTTGGACAATTTTTGCAAGGAAATAATGCAAATGAGTGGGAGATTATAAAAGAAAGAGGCAGGAGGTCAAGAGAAAGGTGCAAGAGGTGAAAAAGAGGGCAAATGAGAGTTGGGGTGAGAGAGTATCATTAAATTTTAGGGAGAATAAAAAGATGTTTTGGAAGGAGTTAATAAAGTGCGTAAGACAAGGGAACAAATGGGAACTTCAGTGAAGGGGTTAATGGGGAGGTGATAACATGTAGTGGTGATGTGAGAAGGAGATGGAGTGAGTATTTTGAAAGTTTGTTGAATGTGTTTGATGATAGAGTGGCAAATATAGGGTGTTTTTGGTCGTGGTGGTCTGCAAAGTGAGAGGGTTAGGGAAAATGATTTAGTAAACAGAGAAGAGGTAGAAAAAGCTTTGTGGATGATGAAAGCCGACCAGGCAGCAGGTTTGGATGGTATTGCAGTAGAATTTACTAAAAAAGGAGGTGACTATATTGTTGACTGGTTGGTAAGGTTATTTACTGTATGTATGTCTCATGGTGAGGTGCCTGAGGATTGGCAGAATGACTGCATAGTGCCATTGTACAATGGCAAAGGGGATAAAAGTGAGTGCTCAAATTACAGAAGTATAAGTTTGTTGAGCATTCCTGGGAAATTATATGGGAAGGTATTGATTGAGAGGGTGAAGACATGTACAGAGCATCAGACTGAGGAAGAGCAGTGTGGTTTCAGAAGTGGTAGAGGATGTGTGGATCAGGTGTTTGCTTTGAAGAATTTATGTGAGAAATACTTAGAAAAGCAAACGGATTTGTATGTAGCATTTATGGATCTGGAGAAGGCATATGATAGAGTTGATAGAGATGCTCTGTGGAAGGTATTAAGAATATATGGTGTGCGTGGCAAGTTATTAGAAGCAGTGAAAAGTTTTTATCGAGGATGTAAGGCATGTGTATGTGTAGGAAGAGAGGAAAGTGATTGGTTCTCAGTGAATGTAGGTTTGCGGCAGGGGTGTGTAATGTCTCCATGGTTATTTAATTTGTTTATGGGTAGGCTTGTTAGGGAGGTGAATGCAAGAGTTTTGGAAAGAGGGGCAAGTATGCAGTCTGCTGTGGATGAGAGAGCTTGGGAAGTGAGTCAGTTGTTGTTCGCTGATGATACAGCGCTAATGGCTGATTCATGTGAGAAACTGCAGAAGCTGGTGACTGAGTTTAGTAAAGTGTGTGAGAGAAGAAAGCTGAGAGTAAATGTGAATAAGAGCAAGGTTATTAGGTACAGTAGGGTTGAGGGTCAAGTCAATTGGGAGGTAAGTTTGAACGGAGAAAAAATGGAGGAAGTGAAGTGTTTTAGATATCTGGGAGTGGATTTGGCAGTGGATGGAACCATGGAAGCAGAAGTGAATCATAGGGTGGGGGAGGGGGCAAAAGTTCTGAGAGCAATGAAAAATGTGTGGAAGTCGAGAGCATTATCTCGGAAAGCAAAAATGGGTATATTTGAAGGAATAGTGGTTCCAACAATATTATATGGTTGCAAGGCGTGGGCTATGGATGGAGTTGTGCGCAGGAGGGTGGATGTGCTGGAAAGGATATGTTTGAGGACAATATGTGGTGTGAGGTGTTTGATCGAGTAATGAAAAGAGAGTGGATGAGAGAGCAGAAGAGGATGTTTTGAAATGGTTTGGTCACATGGAGAGAATGAGTAAGGAAAGATTGACCAAGAGGATATATGTGTCAGAGGTGGAGGGAATGAGGAGAAGTGGGAGAACAAATTGGAGGTGGAAAGATGGATTGAAAAGATTTTGAGTGATTAGGGCCTGAACATGCAGGAGGGTGAAAGGCATGCAAGAAATAGAGTGAATTGGGATGATGTGGTATACCGGGGTCAACGTGCTGTCAATGGATTGAACCAGGGGATGTGAAGCATCTGGGGTAACCCATGGAAAGTTCTGTAGGGCCTGGATGTGGAAAGGGAGCTGTGGTTTCAGTGCATTATTACACGACAGCTAGAGACTGAGTGTGAACGAATGTGGCCTTTGTTGTCTTTTCCTAGCGCTACCTCGTGCACATGAGGGGGGAGGGGGCTGTTATTTCATGTGTGGCGGGGTGGCAATGAGAATGAATAAAGGCAGACAGTATGAATTATGTACATGTGTATACATGTATATGTCTGTGTGTATATATATATATATATTGGTTCTCAGTGAATGTAGGTTTGCGGCAGGGGTGTGTGATGTCTCCATGGTTGTTTAATTTGTTTATGGATGGGGTTGTTAGGGAGGTGAATGCAAAAGTTTTGGAAAGAGGGGCAAGTATGAAGTCTGTTGGGGATGAGAGAGCTTGGGAAGTGAGTCAGTTGTTGTTCGCTGATGATACAGCGCTGGTGGCTGATTCATGTGAGAAACTGCAGAAGCTGGTGACTGAGTTTGGTAAAGTGTGTGAAAGAAGAAAGTTAAGAGTAAATGTGAATAAGAGCAAGGTTATTAAGTACAGTAGGGTTGAGGGTCAAGTCAATTGGGAGGTAAGTTTAAATGGAGAAAAACTGGAGGAAGTAAAGTGTTTTAGATATCTGGGAGTGGATCTGGCAGTGGATGGAACCATGGAAGTGGAAGTGGATCATAGGGTGGGGGAGGGGGCGAAAATCCTGGGAGCCTTGAAGAATGTGGGGAAGTCGAGAACATTATCTCGGTAAGCAAAAATGGGTATGTTTGAAGGAATAGTGGTTCCAACAATGTTGTATGGTTGCGAGGCGTGGGCTATGGATAGAGTTGTGCGCAGGAGGATGGATGTGCTGGAAATGAGATGTTTGAGGACAATATGTGGTGTGAGGTGGTTTGATCGAGTGAGTAACGTAAGGGTAAGAGAGATGTGTGGAAATAAAAAGAGCGTGGTTGAGAGAGCAGAAGAGGGTGTTTTGAAGTGGTTTGGGCACATGGAGAGAATGAGTGAGGAAAGATTGACCAAGAGGATATATGTGTCGGAGGTGGAGGGAACGAGGAGAAGAGGGAGACCAAATTGGAGGTGGAAAGATGGAGTGAAAAAGATTTTGTGTGATCAGGGCCTAAACATGCAGGAGGGTGAAAGGCGTGCAAGGAATAGAGTGAATTGGAGCGATGTGGTATACCGGGGTTGACGTGCTGTCAGTGGATTGAATCAAGGCATGTGAAGCGTCTGGGGTAAACCATGGAAAGCTGTGTAGGATGTATATTTGCGTGTGTGGACGTATGTATATACATGTGTATGGGGGTGGGTTGGGCCATTTCTTTCGTCTGTTTCCTTGCGCTACCTCGCAAACGCGGGAGACAGCGACAAAGTATAATAAAAAATATAAATAATATATATATATATATATATATATATATATATATATATATATATATATATATATATATATATATATATATATATTTTTTATTTATTTTTTTTTTTGCCGCTGTCTCCTGCGTTTGCGAGGTAGCGCAAGGAAACAGACGAAAGAAATGGCCCAACCCAGGGCTTCACATGCCCTGATTCAATCCACTGACAGCACGTCAACCCCGGTATACCACATCGATCCAATTCACTCTATTCCTTGCCCTCCTTTCACCCTCCTGCATGTTCAGGCCCCGATCACACAAAATCTTTTTCACTCCATCTTTCCACCTCCAATTTGGTCTCCCACTTCTCCTCGTTCCCTCCACCTCCGACACATATATCCTCTTGGTCAATCTTTCCTCACTCATTCTATCCATGTGCCCAAACCATTTCAAAACACCCTCTTCTGCTCTCTCAACCACGCTCTTTTTATTTCCACACATCTCTCTTACCCTTACGTTACTTACTCGATCAAACCACCTCACACCACACATTGTCCTCAAACATCTCATTTCCAGCACATCCATCCTCCTGCGCACAACTCTATCCATAGCCCACGCCTCGCAACCATACAAAATTGTTGGAACCACTATTCCTTCAAACATACCCATTTTTGCTTTCCGAGATAATGTTCTCGACTTCCACACATTCTTCAAGGCTCCCAGGATTTTCGCCCCCTCCCCCACCCTATGATCCACTTCTGCTTCCATGGTTCCATCCACTGCCAGATCCACTCCCAGATATCTAAAACACTTTACTTCCTCCAGTTTTTCTCCATTTAAACTTACCTCCCAATTGACTTGACCCTCAACCCTACTGTACCTAATAATCTTGCTCTTATTCACATTTACTCTTAACTTTCTTCTTCCACACACTTTACCAAACTCAGTCACCAGCTTCTGCAGTTTCTCACATGAATCAGCCACCAGCGCTGTATCATCAGTGAACAACAACTGACTCACTTCCCAAGCTCTCTCATCCCCAACAGACTTCATACTTGCCCCTCTTTCCAAAACTCTTGCATTTACCTCCCTAACAACCCCATCCATAAACAAATTAAACAACCATGGAGACATCACACACCCCTGCCGCAAACCTACATTCACTGAGAACCAATCACTTTCCTCTCTTCCTACACGTACACATGCCTTACATCCTCGATAAAAACTTTTCACTGCTTCTAACAACTTTCCTCCCACACCATATATTCTTAATACCTTCTACAGAGCATCTCTATCAACTCTATCATATGCCTTCTCCAGATCCATAAATGCTACATACAAATCCATTTGCTTTTCTAAGTATTTCTCACATACATTCTTCAAAGCAAACACCTGATCCACACATCCTCTACCACTTCTGAAACCACACTGCTCTTCCCCAATCTGATGCTCTGTACATGCCTTCACCCTCTCAATCAATACCCTCCCATATAATTTACCAGGAATACTCAACAAACTTATACCTCTGTAATTTGAGCACTCACTCTTATCCCTTTTGCCTTTGTACAATGGCACTATGCACGCATTCCGCCAATCCTCAGGCACCTCACCATGAGTCATACATACATTAAATAACCTTCCCAACCAGTCAACAATACAGTCACCCCCTTTTTTAATAAATTCCACTGCAATACCATCCAAACCTACTGCCTTGCCGGCTTTCATCTTCCGCAAAGCTTTCACTACCTCTTCTCTGTTTACCAAATCATTTTCCCTAACCCTCTCACTTTGCACACCACCTCGACCAAAACACCCTATGTCTGCCACTCTATCATCAAACACATTCAACAAACCTTCAAAATACTCACTCCATCTCCTTCTCACATCACCACTACTTGTTATCACCTCCCCATTTGCGCCCTTCACTGAAGTTCCCATTTGCTCCCTTGTCTTACGCACTTTATTTAACTCCTTCCAGAACATCTTTTTATTCTCCCTAAAATTTAATGATACTCTCTCACCCCAACTCTCATTTGCCCTTTTTTTTCACCTCTTGCACCTTTCTCTTGACCTCCTGTCTCTTTCTTTTATACATCTCCAACTCAATTGCATTTTTTCCCTGCAAAAATCGTCCAAATGCCTCTCTCTTCTCTTTCACTAATACTCTTACTTCTTCATCCCACCACTCACTACCCTTTCTAATCAACCCACCTCCCACTCTTCTCATGCCACAAGCATCTTTTGCGCAATCCATCACTGATTCCCTAAATACATCCCATTCCTCCCCCACTCCCCTTACTTCCATTGTTCTCACCTTTTTCCATTCTGTACTCAGTCTCTCCTGGTACTTCCTCACACAGGTCTCCTTCCCAAGCTCACTTACTCTCACCACCCTCTTCACCCCAACATTCACTCTTCTTTTCTGAAAACCCATACAAATCTTCACCTTAGCCTCCACAAGATAATGATCAGACATCCCTCCAGTTGCACCTCTCAGCACATTAACATCCAAAAGTCTCTCTTTCGCACGCCTGTCAATTAACACGTAATCCAATAACGCTCTCTGGCCATCTCTCCTACTTACATAAGTATACTTATGTATATCTCGCTTTTTAAACCAGGTATTCCCAATCATCAGTCCTTTTTCAGCACATAAATCTACAAGCTCTTCACCATTTCCATTTACAACACTGAACACCCCATGTATACCAATTATTCCCTCAACTGCCACATTACTCACCTTTGCATTCAAATCACCCATCACTATAACCAGGTCTCGTGCATCAAAACCACTAACACACTCATTCAGCTGCTCCCAAAACACTTGCTTCTCATGATCTTTCTTCTCATGCCCAGGTGCATATGCACCAATAATCACCCACCTCTCTCCATCAACTTTCAGTTTTGCCCATATTAATCGAGAATTTACTTTCTTACATTCTATCACATACTCCCACAACTCCTGTTTCAGGAGTATTGCTACTCCTTCCCTTGCTCTTGTCCTCTCACTAACCCCTGACTTTACTCCCCAGACATTCCTAAACCACTCTTCCCCTTTACCCTTGAGCTTCGTTTCACTCAGAGCCAAAACATCCAGGTTCCTTTCCTCAAACATACTACCTATCTCTCCTTTTTTCACATCTTGGTTACATCCACACACATTTAGGCACCCCACTCTGAGCCTTCGAGGAGGATGAGCACTCCCCGCGTGACTCCTTCTTCTGTTTCCCATTTTAGAAAGTTAATACAAGGAGGGGAGGATTTCTGGCCACCCGCTCCCGTCCCCTCTAGTCGCTTTCTACGACACGCGAGGAATACGTGGGAAGTATTCTTTCACCCCTATCCCCAGGGATAATATACATATATATATATACATACACACACACACACACATACACATACATATGCACATATACACACATATATATATATATATATATATATATATATATATATATATATATATATATATATATATATATATATATATATATATATATATATATATGTATATATATATATATATATATATATATATATATATATATATATATATATATATATATATATATATATATCTTTCTTTCTTTCAAACTATTTCGCCATTTCCCGCGTTAGCGAGGTAGCAGTAAGAACAGAGGACTGGGCCTTTGAGGGAATATCCTCACTTGGCCCCCTTCTTTGCATGTGTGGACGTGTATGTATATATATGTGCATGTGGGTGGGTTGGGCCATTTCTTTCATCTGTTTCCTTGCGCTACCTAGCTAACGCGGGAGACAGCGACAAAGCAAAATAATAAAACAAAGACATATACATATATACACATGTACATATTCATACTTGCTTGCCTTCATCCACTCCTGGTGCTACCCAGTCCCACAGGAAATGGCATCACTACCCCTGCTTCAGTGAAGTAGTGCCAGATAAAAAATGGCACATTCATTCACATTCAATCTCCAGCTGTCATGGGTAATGTACCAAAACCACAGCTCTCTATGCACATCCAGGCCCTACTGACTTTCCATGGTTTACCTAAGACATTTCACATGCCCTAGTTCAGCCCACTGACAGCACACTGACTCCCAGTACACCATATCATTTCAATTTACTCTATACCTTGCAAGCCTTTCACCCTCCTGTATGTTCAGGCCCTGATCGCTCAAAATCTTTTTCACTCCATCCTTCCAACTCCTATTTGATCTCCCACTTTTAGTTGTTCCCTCCACTTCTGAAACATATATCTTCATTGTCAATCTTTCCTCACTCATTCTCTACATATGTCCAAACCATTTCAAAACACCCTCTTCTGCTCTCTCAACCACGCTCTTTTTATTTCCACACATCTCTCTTACCCTTACGTTACTTACTCGATCAAACCACCTCACACCACACATTGTCCTCAAACATCTCATTTCCAGCACATCCATCCTCCTGCGCACAACTCTATCCATAGTCCACGCCTCGCAACCATACAACATTGTTGGAACCACTATTCCTTCAAACATACCCATTTTTGGTCTCTAAGATAACATTCTTTGCCTTCCACACATTCTTCAACCGTTGTTTCCTCTGTCAGTGAGGTAGCTCAGAAACAAACACAAAATGCCAACCACTCATATACACATATATATACATAAATGCACATCATGAACATATACATACATATAAACATACATATTCATACACAGTCAAGTACATATATACACATGTACATATTCATACTTGCTGCCTTCATCCATTCCTGCCGCTACCCCACCACACAGAAAATAGCATCACACATATTTGTCATTTCCCGCATTAATGAGGTAGCATTAAGAAGAGAGGACTGAGCCTAAGAGGGAAAACCCTCACTTGCTCCCCCTTCTCTTTTCCTTCTTTTGGAAAAGTAAAACTGGAGGGAGGGATTTCCAGCCCCTGGCTCCCTCCCCTCTTAGTCGTCATTTACGACACAGAGGAAATATTTTTTTTTTTTTTTAATACTCGTCGCTGTCTCCCGCGTTTGCGAGGTAGCGCAAGGAAACAGACGAAAGAAATGGCCCAACCCACCCCCATACACATGTACATACACACGTCCACACACGCAAATATACATACCTACACAGCTTTCCATGGTTTACCCCAGACGCTTCACATGCCCTGATTCAATCCACTGACAGCACGTCAACCCCGGTATACCACATCGCTCCAATTCACTCTATACCTTGCAAGCCTTTCACCCTCCTGCATGTTCAGGCCCCGATCACACAAAATCCTTTTCACTCCATCTTTCCACCTCCAATTTGGTCTCCCTCTTCTCCTCGTTCCCATCCACCTCCGACACATATATCCTCTCTGTCAAAATCTTTCCACACTCATTCTCTCCATGTGTCCAAACCATTTCAACACACCCTCTTCTGCTCTCTCAACCACGCTCTTTTTATTTCCACACATCTCTCTTACCCTTACGTTACTTACTCGATCAAACCACCTCACACCACACATTGTCCTCAAACATCTCATTTCCAGCACATCCATCCTCCTGCGCACAACTCTATCCATAGCCCACGCCTCGCAACCATACAACATTGTTGGAACCACTATTCCTTCAAACATACCCATTTTTGCTTTCCGAGATAATGTTCTCGACTTCCACACATTCTTCAAGGCTCCCAGAATTTTCGCCCCCTCCCCCACCCTATGATCCACTTCCACTTCCATGGTTCCATCCGCTGCCAGATCCACTCCCAGATATCTAAAACACTTCACTTCCTCCAGTTTTTCTCCATTCAAACTCACCTCCCAATTGACTTGACCCTCAACCCTACTGTACCTAATAACCTTGCTCTTATTCACATTTACTCTTAACTTTCTTCTTCCACACACTTTACCAAACTCAGTCACCAGCTTCTGCAGTTTCTCACATGAATCAGCCACCAGCGCTGTATCATCAGCGAACAACAACTGACTCACTTCCCAAGCTCTCTCATCCCCAACAGGACTTCATACTTGCCCTTTTTCCAAGACTCTTGCATTTACCTCCCTAACAACCCCATCCATAAACAATTAAACAACCATGGAGACATCACACACCCCTGCCGCAAACTACATTCACTGAGAACCAATCACTTTCCTCTCTTCCAACACGTACACATGCCTTACATCCTCGATAAAAACTTTTCACTGCTTCTAACAACTTGCCTCCCACACCATATATTCTTAATACCTTCTACAGAGCATCTCTATCAACTCTATCATATGCCTTCTCCAGATCCATAAATGCTACATACAAATCCATTTGCTTTTCTAAGTATTTCTCACATACATTCTTCAAAGCAAACACCTGATCCACACATCCTCTACCACTTCTGAAACCACACTGCTCTTCCCCAATCTGATGCTCTGTACATGCCTTCACCCTCTCAATCAATACCCTCCCATATAATTTGCCAGGAATACTCAACAAACTTATACCTCTGTAATTTGAGCACTCACTCTTATCCCTTTTGCCTTTGTACAATGGCACTATGCACGCATTCCGCCAATCCTCAGGCACCTCACCATGAGTCATACATACATTAAATAACCTTACCAACCAGTCAACAATACAGTCACCCCCTTTTTTAATAAATTCCACTGCAATACCATCCAAACCTGCTGCCTTGCCGGCTTTCATCTTCCGCAAAGCTTTTACTACCTCTTCTCTGTTTACCAAATCATTTTCCCTAACCCTCTCACTTTGCACACCACCTCGACCAAAACACCCTATGTCTGCCACTCTATCATCAAACACATTCAACAAACCTTCAAAATACTCACTCCATCTCCTTCTCACATCACCACTACTTGTTTATCACCTCCCCATTTACGCCCTTCACTGAAGTTCCCATTTGCTCCCTTGTCTTACGCACCCTATTTACCTCCTTCCAGAACATCTTTTTATTCTCCCTAAAATTTAATGATACTCTCTCACCCTAACTCTCATTTGCCCTTTTTTTCACCTCTTGCACCTTTCTCTTGACCTCCTGTCTCTTTCTTTTATACATCTCCAACTCAATTGCATTTTTTCCCTGCAAAAATCGTCCAAATGCCTCTCTCTTCTCTTTCACTAATACTCTTACTTTACTTCTTCATCCCACCACTCACTACCCTTTCTAATCAACCCACCTCCCACTCTTCTCATGCCACAAGCATCTT
This sequence comes from Panulirus ornatus, assembly GCF_036320965.1. Lineage (NCBI taxonomy): Eukaryota > Metazoa > Arthropoda > Malacostraca > Decapoda > Palinuridae > Panulirus > Panulirus ornatus. The sequence continues at coordinate 29,085,720 of NC_092228.1, read as the reverse complement.
TTGCGCAATCCATCACTGATTCCCTAAATACATCCATTCCTCCCCCACTCCCCTTACTTCCATTGTTCTCACCTTTTTCCATTCTGTACACAGTCTCTCCTGGTACTTCCTCACACAGGTCTCCTTCCCAAGCTCACTTACTCTCACCACCCTCTTCACCCCAACATTCACTCTTCTTTTCTGAAAAAAAAAAAACCCCCCCCAAAAATACTAACATCACTTAGCCTCCACAAGATAATGATCAGACATCCCTCCAGTTGCACCTCTCAGCACATTAACATCCAAAAGTCTCTCTTTCGCACGCCTGTCAATTAACACGTAATCCAATAACGCTCTCTGGCCATCTCTCCTACTTACATAAGTATACTTATGTATATCTCGCTTTTTAAACAGGTATTCCCAATCATCAGTCCTTTTTCAGCACATAAATCTACAAGCTCTTCACCATTTCCATTTACAACACTGAACACCCCCATGCATACAGAGGAAATATGTGGAAGTATTCTTTCTCCCATCCCAGAAATGTAACCAAGATGAGAGAAAAGGAGAGATAGGTAGCATGTTTGAGGAAGGTAACCTGGATATTCCAGCTCTGAGTGATACGAAGCTCAAAGGTAAAGGGAATAATGATTTGGAAAAGTTTTGGGAGTAAAGTCAGGGGTTGGTGAGAGGACAAGAGCAAAGGAAGGAGTAGCAATACTCCTGAAGCAAGAGTTGTGGGAGTGTGTGAAAGAGTATAAGAAAGTAAATTCTAGATTGATGTGGGTAAAACTGAAAGTGGATGGAGAGAGATGGGTGATTATTGGTGCTTATGTACCTGGTCATGAGAAGAAAGATCATGAGAGGCAAGTGTTTTGGGTGCAGCTGAGTGAGTGTGTCAGCAGCTTTGGTGCACAAGACAGGGTATGAGTGATGGGTGATTCAAAAATGAAGATGAGAAATCTGGCAGTTGAGGTATAAATGTGTGCCTGGGTTATTCAGTGTTGTGAATGGAAATGATAAGAGCTTTGTGGATTTGTGGGCTGTGAAAAGACAGGTGACTGAAAAACAATACCTGGTTTAAAAAGCGAGATATGAATAAGTATATGTATGTGAATAGGAGAGATGGTCCACAGGATTTATTGGATTATGTGTTAACTGATAGGCATGTAAAAGAGATATTTTTGGATGTCAATGCACTGAGAGAGGAGATTGAGGGATATCTGATCACTAACTTCTGGAGGCGAAGTGAAGATGTGTAGAGGTTTTCAAAAAAGAAGAGAGAATGTTTGGAGAAAGAGTATGCTAAGAGTAAGTGTGAGAAAGTACCAGGAGATGCGATTGAGTGTAGAATGACAAAAGGTGACAGCAAATGATGTGAGGGGAGTAGGTGAAAAATGGGATGTATTTAGGGAAGCAGTGATGGCACGTGTAAAATGGCATGTGGCATGAGAAGGGTGGGAGGTTGGCAGATTATAAAGGGTAGTGAGTGGTGGGATGAAGAAGTAAAGTTGTTAAGGAAAGAGAAAGGAGAGGTATTTGGATGATACTTATAAGGAAGGAGTGTAAATGACTGGGAGATGTATCAAAGAAAGCAGCAGGAGGTCAAGAGGAAGGTGCAAGGGGTTGAAAAAGAGGGCAAATGAGAGTTGGGTGAGAATAACAAGATGTTTGGAGGAGGTAAATAACGTGAATAAGCAAGAGAATAAATGGGAACATCGGTGAAGGGGATACATGATAAGAGTTAATGATGAATTGAAAAGGAAATGGAGTGAGTATTTTGAAGGTTTGTTGAATGTGTTTGATGATAGAGTGGCAAATTTGGGGTGTTTTGGTGGGGGTGGTGTATGAAGTGAGAGGGTCAGGGAGAATGGTTTGGTTAAGAGAGAATAGGTAGTGAAAGCTCAGCAGAAAATGAAATCTGGCAAGGCGGCAGGTTTGGATGGTATTGCAGTAGTTTTTTAAATCAAGAAAGTGGGAACAGGGGTTTTTTGTTTAGTTTTTTGAAAAAAATTCAATGTATGGATATCACAGTGAAGTGCTTGGGGATTGGGGGAGTGAAATGCAAAGGGGCCATTGTACAAAGGCAAGGGGGAAAAAAAAAGAGCATTCAAACTACAAAGGCATAATTTTGTTATGAAATTCCCCCTGGGAACTTCAGGGAAGGGGGTTTTTGATTGAAGGTGAAGGCATAACAAAAGAAATGAAAGGGGGAAAGAAAAGTGTATTTTCAGAAGGGGCCCAAAGGATGTATGAAAAGGCTTTTGCATAGGGGAATGTGTGAGAAAATTCCAAAAAGGACAGATGGATTTGTAGTACCCATTTATGGATCTGGAGAAGCATATGATAATTTTAATAGAGATGCTTTGTGGACGGTCTTAAGAGTATATGCAATGGGAAGTAATTTTGCTAGTAAAAAGGGAAAGTTTTTCCCATGGATTTTAAGGCATGTGTACCAGTGGGAAAAGATATAGGACGGGTTACCCAAAGTAAAGGCCCGCCCGGGGCGGGGGTGTGTGATTTCCAGGGTTTTTTTTTTTGTTTAGGGATCGGGGGGTTAAAGGGAAAGGTAAATCCCAAGATTTTTAAAGAGAGAGGGGGGGAGTATGCGGGTCTGCTGGGGATGGGGGTTAATAGTTTTTTTTCCCCAATGATAAAACCTGGGGCTGTTTCAGGAAAAAACTGCAAAGGGGTGACTGATTTTGGGAAAAGTGTGTAAAAGGGGAAATTTGAGTGAAAAAATGAATAAGAGCAAGGTTATTAGGTTCAGTAGAGTTGAGAGATAAGTTTTGGTATGTATGTTTGAATGGAGAAAAAACGGGAGATGAAGTGTGCTAGAAAACTGGGAGTGGAAAAAGGCGCAAATGGAACCATGGAAGGGAAGTGAGGTACAAGGTGGGGTTGGGGTGAAATTTCTAGGAGGGGTGAAAAATGTGTGGAGGGATAGAACTTTAAATCAGGGAAAAGCAAAAAGGGGTTAATTTAAAGGGAAATAGTGGTTCCAACAATATTATTGGTTGTGAGGTATGGGCTATAAAAGATTTTGTATGGGGGAGGGTGGATGTGTTTAAAAGAGGTCTTTGGGACAATATGTGGGGGGTGAGGGGGTTTGATTGATAAGTAATAAAAAGGGAAAGAGAGATGTGGGGAAAATTTTAAAAGAGTGGGGTTAGAGAGCAGCGGGGGAATTTTGAAATGGTTTGGAAATATGGAGAAAAATTAGGAGGAAAGATTGACAAAGAGGATATACTTTTGGAGGTGGGGGGAACCAAAAAGTGGGGGGGAACCCAAAAGGAGGTGGAAGGGGTGGTGTGAAAAAGAAATTTTGGGGTGATCGGGGCCTGAACATACCGGAGGTGAGAGGCGCTGCAATGGAATTGAGCGAATTGGAAGAATGTGGTATAAAGGGGCAACGTGCTGTCCAATGGATTGAACTGGGGGGGGGGGGGGGGGGGGGGGGGGGGGGGGGGGGGGGGGGGGGGGGGGTGGGGGGGGGGGGGGGGGGGGGGGGGGGGGGGGGGGGTGGGGGGGGGGGGGGGGGGGGGGGGGGGGGGGGGGGGGGGGGGGGGGGGGGGGGGGGGGGGGGGGGGGGGGGGGGGGGGGGCAGGGCAATTGCCCTGACAGGTTCTGAACCCCCAGGGCCTGATCTGTGGAACCAGGCAGTTGCTCAGGAACTGTGATCAGGTGTATTACACATGACAGCTAGAGACTGGTGTGAAAGAATGTGGGCCCTTCCCTTTTTCTGTTTTTTTTTTTGGGTGCTACCTCACTGAAGCATGAGAACAGCAATGCTGTTTCCTGTACGCAAGGTAGCACCAGGAGTGGTTGACAGGCATTATGAATATTACATTATACATATGTTATGTCCTTGTATGTGATGTATAGTATAAATAACGTGTGTATGTTGAATATGTATGTTTTTTGTATGGTGTTACTTATATATTATATATAAATATATAAAAATATATATATATATATATAAGTGTATATGAGTGATTGGGCCCTTCTCTCTGTTTCCTGGTGCTAAACCCGTATGATGCAGAAAAAGGCTATCAAGTATAATAATAATAATAAAACATTTTTTTTTTTTTTTTTTTTTTTTGCTTTGTCCCGTCTCCCGCGTTTGCGAGGTAGCACAAGGGAAAAAGACGAAAGAATGGCCCAACCCACCACCCTACAAAATGGGCCCTTTATTTAATCCACTGACAGCACATCAACCCCGGGGAAACCACATCGCTCCAATTCACTCTATTCTTTGCCCCCCCTTTTACCCTCCTTCATGTTCAAAGGGCCCCCATCCCCCACAAAATCTTTTTCACTCCATCTTTTCCCCCTCCAATTTTTTGGGGGCCCTCTTCTCCTCGTTCCCTCCACCTCCGACAAAAAATATATCCCCCTTTGGGCAATCTTTTCCTCACCATTCTCTCCATGGCCAAACCATTTCAAAACACCCTCTTCTGCCTCTCAACCAAAGCCTTTTTATTTCCCCAACTCTCTTACCCCCTTAAATTACTTACTCGATCAAACCACCTCACATCATAGGGGGGTGGGGGGGGGGGGGGGGGGGTGGGGGGGGGGGGGGGAACCACACATTGTCATCAAACATCTCATTTCCAGCACATCCATCCTCCTGCGCCAACCTATCCATAGTCCACGCCTAAAAAACCCATACAACATTGTTGGAACCACTTTTCCCTTTTCAAACATACCCTTTTTTTGGCTTTCCGAAAATAAGTTCTCGACTTCCACACATTCTTAAAGGGCTCCCAAAAATTTTTCGCCCCCTCCCCCACCCTTTTGATCCACTTCCGCTTCCAGGGTTTTCCATCCGCTGCCAGATCCACTCCCAGATATCTAAAACACTTCACTTCCCCCAGTTTTTCCCTTTCCCAAATTTACCCCCCAAATTTGACTTAAACCCTCAACCCTACTGTACCTAATAACCTTGCTCTTATTCACATTTACTCTTTAATTTTTTTTCTTTCCCCACATTTTAAACCAAAACTCAGTCACCAGCTTCGCATTTTCCTCACATGAATAAAGCCACCAGCGCTGAAACATAAAGCGAACAACAACGACTCACTTCCCAAGCTCTCTCATCCCCAAAAAGACTTCATATTTTCCCCCTTTTTTTTCCAAGACTCTTGCATTTACCTCCCTAACAACCCCATCCATAAAGAAGGGAAAAAAAAGAAAAAAAAAAAAAAAAAAAAACCAAATTATACAACCATAGGAGAACATCACACACCCCTGCCGAAAACCCTACATTCACTGAGAACAATCACTTTCCTCTCTTCTACACGTACACATGCCTTACATCCTCGATAAAAACTTTTCACTGTTTCCCTAACAACTTGCCTCCCACACCATATAGTTCTTAATACCTTACACAGAGCATCTCTATCAACTCTACCCAATGCCTTCTCCAGACCCCATAAATGCTACATACAAATCCATTTGTTTTTCTAAGTATTTCTCACATACATCTTCAAAGCAAACACCTGATCCACACATCCTCTACCACTTCTGAAACCACACTGCCTTCCCCAATCTGATGCTCTGACATCCTTAAACCCCCCTAAAACAATACCCTCCCATATAATTTGCCAGGAATACTCAACAAACTTATACCTCGTAATTTGAGCACCCCCACCTTACCCCCTTTTGCCTTTGTACAAGGGCATATCCCATGCTTTCCGCCAACCCTTTCAGGCACCTCCCCAAAGAGCCAAAACATACATTAAATAACCTTACCAACCATCAACAATACAGTCCCCCCCTTTTTTTTAATAAATTCCACTGCAATACCATCCAAACCTGCTGCCTTGCCGGCTTTCATCTTCCGCAAAGCTTTTACTACCTCTTCTCTTTTTTCCCAAAATCTTTTTCCCAAACCCCCTCCACTTTGCACACCCCCTTTCGACCAAAACACCCTATTCGCCACTCTATCATCAAACACATTCAAAAAAAACCTTAAAAATACTCACTCCATCTCCTCACATCACCACTACTTGTTTACCCACCTCCCCATTTGCCCTTCACTGAAGTTCCCTTTTTGCCCCCCTTTTTCTTACGCACTTTATTTACCTCCTTCCAGAACATCTTTTTTTCTCCTAAAATTTAATGTTTCTCTCTCACCCCAACCCCTCAAAATGCCCTTTTTTTTTACCTCTTGCACCTTTCTCTTGACCTCCTGTCTCCTTTTTAAAAACGTCCCCACTCAATATCATTTTTTCCCTGCAAAAAACGTCCAAATGCCTCCTCTTCTCTTTCACTAATACTCTTACTTCTTTATCCCACCACTCACTTTTCCCTTTTTTAAACAACCCACCTCCCACTCTTCCATGCCACAAGCAAAAATTTTTCCAATCCATCACTGATTTCCCCAAATACATCCATTCCTCCCCCCTTTCCCCCTTTCTTCCAATTTTTCTCACCTTTTTCCATTCTGTACTCCCGTCTCTCCTGGTACTTTTTCCCCACACAGGTCCCTTCCCAAAACTCACTTTCTCTCCCACCCTCTTCACCCCAACATTTTACTCTTCTTTTCTGAAAACCCATACAAATCTTCACCTTAGCCTCCACAAGATAATGATCAGACATCCTCCCTTGCACCTCTCAGCACATTAACATCCAAAAGTCTCTCTTTCGCGCGCCTGTCAATTAACACGTAATCCAAAAACGCTCTCTGGCCATCTCTCCTACTTACATAAGTATACTTATGTATATCTCGCTTTTTAAACCAGGGATTTCCCCAAACTCAGTTCCCTTTTTTAGCACATAAATCTACAAGCTCTTCACCATTTTTCCCTTTTTCAACACTGAACACCCCATGTATACCAATTAAATTTCCCCCAACTGCCACATTTCTCCCCCTTTGCATTCCCCAAAACACCCAACACTATAACCCGGGGCTCGGGCATCAAAACCACTAACACACCCCATTCAGTGCTCCCAAAACACTTGCCTCTCATGATCTTTTTTTCTCATGCCCAGGTGCATATGCACCAATAAACACCCCCTCTCTCCATAAATTTCAGTTTTACCCATATTAATCGAGAATTTACTTTCTTACATTCTATCACATACTTCCAAACTCCTGTTTCAGGAGTACTGCTACCCCTTTCCCCTTTGCTCTTGTCCTCTAAACAAACCCCTGATTTTTACTCCCCAGAATTCCCAAAACCACTCTTCCCCTTTACCCTTGAGCTTCGTTTCACTCAGAGCCAAAACATCCGGGTTTCCTTTCCTCAAAAAATACTACCTATCTCCCCTTTTTTTCACATCTTGGTTACATCCACACACATTTAGGCCCCCCAAATCGAGCCTTCGAGGAGGATGAGCACTCCCCGCGTGACCCCTTTCCCTTCTGTTTCCCATTTTAAAATTTAAAAAAAAAACAAGGAGGGGGGGATTTCGGGCCCCCCCCGCTCCCGTCCCCTCTAGTCGCTTTCTACGACAAAATTAACGCGAGGATATATATCTATATAATTAAAAAATATATATATATAAATACTTATCTATTTATTCTTATATCATACTTAATGGGTTTCCGCATCAGCAAGGTAGTACCAGGAAACAAAAAAAAAAATAGCCCATCCACTCCATAAAAAACATATATATACAAAATGCACATCATGAACATATACATACATAAAAACAAATAAAACATAATATAAAATATATAAAACATATACATAAACAAAAAAAAAATAGGGGATAGGGGAGAAATGGAATACTCCCACACTTTTCCTCATGAGTCGTAGAAGGTAAACTAAAGGGGAGGGAAAGGGGGGAGCCGAAACCCTCCCCCCTTGTATCTTAACTTTCAAAAAGGGGAAACAGAAGAAGCAGTCATGCAGGAGTGCTCACCCTCCTCGACAGGTCAGACTGGGGTGTCTAAAGTTGTGGATGAAACCCAAAGATGAGAAAAAAAGGAGACATGGGTAGTATGTTTCAGGAAAGGAACCTGGATGTTTTTGGCTCTGAGTGAAACGAAGCTAAAGGGTAAAGGGGAAGAGTGGTTTGGGAATGTTTTTTGGGAGAAAAACCCAGGGGTTAGTGGGGGGCCAAGACCCAAAGGGAAGGAGAAAGAAATTTACTCCTGAAACAGGAGTGGTGGGAGTATGTGATAGTGTAAGAAAGTAAACTCCAGACTGAACTGGTAAATCTGAAAGTGGATGGAGAGAAAAGGGTGATTATTGGTGCATATCACCTGGGCATGAGAAAAAAGGTCATGAGAGGCAAGTTTTTTGGGGTGCAGCTGAGTGAGTGTGTGAGTAGTTTTTGAATGCACTACAGGGTTATAGTGAGGGGTGATTTGAATGCAAAATTGAGTAATGTGGCGGGTTTGGGGGAAAAAATTGGTATACAGGGGGGTTCAGTGTTGTAAATGGAAATGGTGAAGAGTTTTGTAGTTTTAGTGCTGAAAAAGGACGGGTGTTTGGGGAATACCTGGTTTAAAAAGAGATAAATACATAAGTATACGAAATTAATTGACAGATGTGCAAAAGAGAATTTTTGGATGTTAATGTGCTGAAAGGTGCAACTGGAGGATGTCTGGATCATATCTTGTGGAGGCGAAGGTGAAAAATATGAAAAAGGTTTTTTCAGAAAAGAAGAGAGAATGCTGGGGTAAAAGAGTGGTGAGAGTAAGTGAGCTTGGGAAGGAGACCTGTGGAGGAAATACCAGGAGAGACTGAGTACAAAAAGGGAAAAAAGGTAAAGAACAAAAAGGACGAAAGGGGGAGTGGGAGGGGGAAGGGGATGAAATTTAGGGAAAAGTGAGGGCCCTTTGAAAAGGCTTTGGGGCCCATGAAAAGGGGTGGGGGGTTGGCAGATTAAAAGGGTAGTGAGTGGTGGGATAAAAAGTAAGATTATTAGTGAAAGAAAAGAGAGAGGTATTTGGACAATTTTCGCAAGGAAATAATGCAAATGAGTGGGAGATTATAAAAGAATAGGCAGGAGGTCAAGAGAAAGGGCAAGAGGTGAAAAAAGGGCAAATGAGAGTTGGGGTTAGAGAGTATCATTAAATTTTTGGGAGAATAAAAAGATGTTTTTTGGAAAGGGGGTTAAAAAAAGTGCGTAAGACAAGGGAACAAATGGGACTAGTGAAGGGGTTAATGGGGGGGTGATAACATGTAGTGGTGATGTGAAAAAGGAGAAAGGAGTGAGTATTTTGAAAAATTTGTTTTTAATGTGTTTTTATGATAGAGTGGCAAATATAGGGGTTTTTGGGGCGTGGTGGTCTGCAAAGTGAGAGGGTTTTGGGAAAAAAAATTAGTAAAAACAAGGGGAAAGGTAGAAAAAGCTTTGTGGATGAAAAGCCGAAAAGGCACAGGTTTTGGGTGGTATTGCAGTAAAAATTTACTAAAAAAAAGGGGGTGACTATATTGTTGACTGGTTGGTAAGGTTATTTTCTGTATGTATGTCTCATGGGGAGGACCTGAGGATTGGCAGAATGACTGCATAAGTGCCATTGTACAATGGCAAAGGGACAAAAAGTGAGTGCTTCAAAATTACAGAAGTATAAGTTTGTTGAAATTCCTGGGGAAAATTTTAAAGGGAAGGTATTGATTTAGAAAGGGGGAAGACATGTACAGAGCATCAACGGGGAAAAAAAAGCAGTGTGGTTTTTAGAAATGGTAGAGGATTTTGGGGGGTCAGGTGTTTGCCTTTTAAGAATTTTGTGAGAAATACTTAGAAAAGCAAAAGGGTTTTATGTAGCATTTATGGATCTGGAGAAGGCCCTATGATAGAGTTGATAGAGATGCTCGTGTGGGAAGGTATTAAGAAAAATATGGTGTGGGGGGCAATTTTTAGAAGCAGTAAAAAATTTTTATCGGGGAAAGGAAAGGCATGTGAAAGTGTAGGAAGAGAGGAAAGTGTTTGGTTCTCATGAATGTAGGTTTGGGGCAGGGGTGTGTAATGCTCCAGGGTTATTTAATTTGTTTATTGGGTAGGCTTTTTAAAGGGAGGTGAATGCAAGGTTTTGGGAAAAAAAGGGGAAAAGAAAGCAGTCTGCTGTGGATAAAAAGAGCTTGGGAAGTGAGTCATTTTTGTTGTTCGCTGATGAAACAGCGCTAAGGGCCCTGATTCAGTGAGAAACTGCAGAAAGCGGTGACTGAGTTTAGTAAAGTGTGTAAAGAAAGAAAGCGAGAGAAAAATTGAAAAAGAGCAAGGTTATTAGGTACAGTAGGGTTGGGGGGTCAAGTCAATTGGGAGGAAGTTTGAAGGAAAAAAAATGGGGGAAGTAAAGTTTTTTAGATATCGGGGAGTGGATTTGGCAGTGGGATGGAACCAGGGAAAAGGCAGAAGTGAATAAATAGGGGGGGGGGGGGGCAAAAGTTCGAGAGAATGAAAAATGTGTGGAAGTCGAGAGCATTACTGGGAAAAAGCAAAAATGGGTATTTTTGAAGGAATAGTGGTTCCAACAATATTAATGGTTGCAAGGCGTGGGCTATGGATAGAGTTGTGCGCGGGAGGGTGGATGGCGGGAAAGGGAGATTTTTGGGGAAACAAAATGTGGTGTGAGGTTTTTTGACCCGAGTAATGAAAAAGAGGGGATGAGAGAGCAAAAGGGGGTGTTTTGAAATGGTTTGGTCACAGGGAAAGGGGAATGAGTAAGGAAAGATTGACCAAGGGGATTTTATGTGTCAGAGGTGGGGAATGAGGAGAAGTGGTGAGAACAAATTGGAGGTGGAAAAGGGAGGGGAAAAAGATTTTGAGTTTTGGGGCCTGAACATGCGGGAGGGTGAAAGGCATGCAAGAAATAGAGTGAATTGGGAGATTTTGGTATACCGGGGTCAACGTCCCTGTCAATGGATTGAATCGAGGGGATGTGAAGCGACTGGGGGGTAACCCATGGAAAGTTCTGGGGGCCTGGATGGGGAAAAGGGGAGCTGTGGTTTCAGTGCATTATTACAGCGACACTAGAGACGAGTGTGAACGAATGTGGCCTTTGTTGTCTTTTCCTAGCGCAACCCTCGTAGCACATGAGGGGGGAGGGGGCCCGTTATTTCATGTGTGGCGGGGTGGGAATGAAATGAATAAAGGCAGACAGTATGAATTAATGTACAAGAGTAAATATGTATATGTTCTGTGAGTATATATATATATATAATTTGGGTTCCCAGTGAATGTAGGGTTTTCGGCAGGGGTTTTGTGATGTCTCCATGGTTTTTTAATTTGTTTTTTGGGTGGGGTTTTAAAGGGGGGTGAAAAAGCAAAAGTTTTGGAAAGAAAGGGGGAAGTATGAAAAATTTTGTTGGGGGGTGAGAGAGCTTGGGGAAATGAGTCAGTTGGGGTTTTTCGCGGGTGAACAGCGCTGGTGGCTGATTCATGTGAGAAACTGCAGAAGCTGGTTACTGAGTTTGGTAAAGTGTGGGAAAGAAGAAAGTTTTAAAAGTAAATGTGAATAAAGCAAGGTTATTAGGGCAGTAAAAGGGTTTAGGTAAGTTTTGGGAGTAAGTTTGAATGGAGAAAAACTGGAGAATGAAAATGTTTTAGAAATCTGGGAGTGGACAAGGGAGGGAAAAGGGAAACCCTGGAAGTGGAAATGGGACAAGGGGGGGGGGGGGGGAAAATTCCCGGGAAATTAAGAATGTGGGGAAGGGGGAGAACATTATCCGGAAAGCAAAAAAGGGTATTTTGAAGGAATAGTGGTTCCAAAATTTTTATGGGTTGGAGGGTTTGGGGTATATTTTAGTTGTTTGGAGGAGGGGGATGTGTTTAAAAGAAATTTTTGAGGACAATTGTGGTTTGAGGTGGTTTGATTAGTAAGTAAGAAAAGGGGAAAAGAGATGTGTGGAAAAAAAAAAGGTGGTTGAGAGAGCAGAAAAGGGTTTTTGAAATGGTTTGGGAAATGGAGAGAATGAGTGAGGGGAAAAATTGACCCAAAGGGGATATAGTGTTGGAGGGGGGGGGAAAAGGAAAATGGGGAAACCCAAATTTGGGGGTGGAAAGGGTGGGTGAAAAAGATTTTGGTGATCGGGGGGCCCGAAAAATCAGGAGGGTGAAAGGTTTCTTTGTCGGTCCCCCGGTTTGCGGGGTTTTGCCAAGGAAACAGACGAAAAAATGGCCAACCCACCCCTACACATGCCTTGATTCAATCCACTGACAGCACTAAACCCCCGTATACCACATCGCTAAAAATTCACTTATTCTTTGCCTCCTTTCCCCCTTGCTGTTAGGCCCCGATCAAAAAATTTTTTACCCCATCTTTCCCCTCCAATTTGGTCTCCTCTTCTCCTCGTTCCCTCCACCTCCGCACATATTCCTTTTCAATCTTTCCTCATATTCTTCCTGTGCCAAACATTTCAAAACACCCTTTTTGCTCTCTAAACCAGCTCTTTTTATTTCCAACATTTTTTACCCTTAGTTACTTCTGATCAAAACCCCTCAACCCACATTGCCCTCAAACTCTCATTTCCGCACACCACCCTTGCGCACAACTCTATCCTTAGCCACGCCTCGCAACCATACAAATTGTTGGAACCACTATTCCTTCAAACATCCCCATTTTTGCTTTTCGAGATATGTTCTCGACTTCCACACATTTTTCAAGGCTCCCAGAATTTTCGCCCCTCCCCCACCCTATGATCCACTTCCGCTTCCATGGTTCCATCCGCTCCCAGATCCACTCCCAGTATCTAAAACACTTCACTTCCTCCAGTTTTTCCCATTCAAATTCACTCCCCAATTAAATTGACCCTAAACCCCTACTGTACCTAATAACCTTGCTCTTATTCACATTTACTCTTAATTTCTTTTTTCACACACTTTACCAAACTCAGTCACCAGCTTCTGAAAGTTTCTCACATGAATCACCCACCAGCGCTGTATCATCAGCAAAACAACAACGGGACTCACTTCCCAAGCTCTCTCATCCCCAACAGACTTCATACTTGCCCCTCTTTCCAAAACTCTTGCATTTACCTCCCTAAAACCCCATCCATAAACAAATTAAACAACCATGGAGACATCACACACCCCTGCCGCAAACCTACATTCACTGAGAACCAATCACTTTCCTCTCTTCCTACACGTACACATGCCTTACATCCTCGATAAAAACTTTTCACTGCTTCTAACAACTTTCCTCCCACACCATATATTCTTAATACCTTCCACAGAGCATCTCTATCAACTCTATCATATGCCTTCTCCAGATCCATAAATGCTACATACAAATCCATTTGCTTTTCTAAGTATTTCTCACATACATTCTTCAAAGCAAACACCTGATCCACACATCCTCTACCACTTCTGAAACCACACTGCTCTTCCCCAATCTGATGCTCTGTACATGCCTTCACCCTCTCAATCAATACCCTCCCATATAATTTACCAGGAATACTCAACAAACTTATACCTCTGTAATTTGAGCACTCACTCTTATCCCCTTTGCCTTTGTACAATGGCACTATGCACGCATTCCGCCAATCCTCAGGCACCTCACCATGAGTCATACATACATTAAATAACCTTACCAACCAGTCAACAATACAGTCACCCCCTTTTTTAATAAATTCCACTGCAATACCATCCAAACCTGCTGCCTTGCCGGCTTTCATCTTCCGCAAAGCTTTCACTACCTCTTCTCTGTTTACCAAATCATTTTCCCTAACCCTCTCACTTTGCACACCACCTCGACCAAAACACCCTATATCTGCCACTCTATCATCAAACACATTCAACAAACCTTCAAATACTCACTCCATCTCCTTCTCACATCACCACTACTTGTTATCACCTCCCCATTTGCGCCCTTCACTGAAGTTCCCATTTGCTCCCTTGTCTTACGCACTTTATTTACCTCCTTCCAGAACATCTTTTTATTCTCCCTAAAATTTAATGATACTCTCTCACCCCAACTCTCATTTGCCCTTTTTTTCACCTCTTGCACCTTTCTCTTGACCTCCTGTCTCTTTCTTTTATACATCTCCCACTCAATTGCATTTTTTCCCTGCAAAAATCGTCCAAATGCCTCTCTCTTCTCTTTCACTAATACTCTTACTTCTTCATCCCACCACTCACTACCCTTTCTAATCAACCCACCTCCCACTCTTCTCATGCCACAAGCATCTTTTGCGCAATCCATCACTGATTCCCTAAATACATCCCATTCCTCCCCCACTCCCCTTACTTCCATTGTTCTCACCTTTTTCCATTCTGTACTCAGTCTCTCCTGGTACTTCCTCACACAGGTCTCCTTCCCAAGCTCACTTACTCTCACCACCCTCTTCACCCCAACATTCACTCTTCTTTTCTGAAAACCCATACAAATCTTCACCTTAGCCTCCACAAGATAATGATCAGACATCCCTCCAGTTGCACCTCTCAGCACATTAACATCCAAAAGTCTCTCTTTCGCACGCCTGTCAATTAACACGTAATCCAATTTAAAGCTCTCTGGCCATCTCTCCCACTTACATAAGTATACTTATGTATATCTGCTTTTTAAACCCGGTATTCCAATCATCAGTCCTTTTTTTAGCACATAAATCTACAAGCTCTTCACCCTTTCCATTTACAACACTGAACACCCCATGTATACCAATTATTTTCCCCCAACTGCCACTTATCCTTTGCATTAAATCCCAACACTTAACCCGGGGCCTGCATCAAAACCACTAACACTATTTAGTGCTCCAAAACACTTTCCCTCAGGGTTTTCTTTCATGCCCAGGTGTAGCACCTAATCCCCATTTTTCTCCTTTTCAGTTTTACCCAATTAATCGGGTTTCTTTCTTAATTCTATCACTACTCCCCAAATCCTGTTTCAGGAGTATGCTACTCCTTCCCCTTTCTCTTGTTCTCATAACCCTGACTTTACTCCCAAAACTTCAAACCCTCTTTTCCCCCTTTCCCTTGAGTTTTTCATCAGAGCCAAAACATCCGGTTCCTTCCCAAACTAACCCTTTTCTCCTTTTTTCCATTTGGGTTTCATCCACAAATTTTGGCACCCCATTGAGCCTTCAGGGGATGGCCTCCCGCTGACCCCTTTTTTGTTTCCCCCCTTTTGAAATTTTAAAAATAAAGGGGGGGAAAGGTTTCGGGCCCCCCGCCCCCCCTTACCCCTTTTTCCCCGCGGGTTTAAACCTTTTTTTTTTTTTCATTTACCAAAAACTTTGGCCAATGCGGTGGGAAAAAGGCCCATACTTTTTTTGACTCCCCTATCCCAAATAAAAAAAACATATAAAAAAAAAAGGGGAAGGGAAAAGAATACTTCCCCACTTCCCTCATGGTCGTAGAAGGGACAAAAAAGGGGGAGGGAAAGCAAAAGGGGGGCTGGAAACCCCCCCCTCCTTGTATTTTTAAATTTTTCAAAAAGGGGGAAACGAAAAAGCAGTCATCGGGGAGTGCTATCCCCCCTTAAAGGGTCAATTGGGGTGTCAAAAATGTGTGTGGATGTAACCAAGATGAAAAAAAAAGGGAGAAAGGGAGTATTTTTTGGGAAAGGAACCTGGAGTTTTGGCTTTTGAGTGAAACAAAACCAAGGGAAAAGGGGGAAGAGGGGTTTTTGGGAATGCTTGGGATAAAGTCAGGGGTTATGAGGGGACAAGGAAAGGGGAAAGGGGTTACCACAAAACCCCGGAAAAAGGAGGGGTGGGAGTAGGGATAGTGTAAAAAAAGTAAACTCCGATTAAAAAGGGGGAAAAAATCGAAATTTGGAGGGAGAGAGATGGGGGATTTTTGGGTGCTTTGCACCTGGGCATGAAAAGGGAAAGGGTCATGGGGGCAAGTGTTTTGGGGCAGCGGATAAGTGTTTTAGTATTTTGATGCACAAAACCCCGGGTTATAGTGTTGGGTGTTTTGGGAATGAAAAATTGAGTAATGGGGGCAGTTGAGGGAAAAATTTGGGTTTACTGGGGGTGTTCAGTTTTGGGAAAGGGAAATGGGAAGAGTTTGGGTAGATTTATGTGCGGGAAAAAGGCCCTGGTGATTGGGAAATACCGGGGGTTTTTAAAAAGAGATAATAAAAATAAGTTACGAAATTAAAATTTTGGAACAGAATTGGGGGCAAAAAGGAAAACCTTTTGGATGTTAATTTGCTGAGGGGTGCAACGGAGGGATGTCTAAACTTTATTTGGGGGAGGGGAAGGTGAAGTTTTGGGAAAAGGGGTTTTTTTAGAAAAGAAAAAAATGGGGGGGAAAAAAAGTGGTGAGAAAAGTGAGTTTTAAAGGCCCCCCTTTGGTGTAAAGGAAAATTACCGGGAGAGACTGATACAGAAAGGGAAAAAGGTGAGAACAAGGACAAAAGGGGGGTGGGGGAGGGAAGGGGAATTTTTAATTTTTGGGGAAGAAGGGGTTTGGCCTTCAAAAGATGCTTGTGGAAATGGAAGGGTGGGGGGTTTGGCAGATTAAAAGGGTAGTGAGTGGGGGGAAGAAAAAAGAAAAGTTTTAAAAAGAAAAGGAGAGGTTTTTGGGAAATTTTTTTAAAGGAAATAACCCCAAATGGTGGGAGATTAAAAAAAGAAAGAGGCAGGGGGTCAAGAGAAAGGTGCAAGGGGTTTAAAAAAAAGGGCAAATGAGATTGGGGGTTTAGAGAGTATCTTTAAATTTTAGGGGAATAAAAAGATTTTTTGGGAAAAAGGGAAAAAAAAGTGCTAAGAAAAGGGGAACAAAGGGGAAATTCAGTGAAGGGGTTAAGGGGGAAAGGTGATAAAAAGTGGTGGTGATGTGGAAAGGAGATGGAGGGGTATTTTAAAGGTTGAATGGTTTGAGGGAAAGGGGCCCAAATATAGGGTTTTGGGGGTTTGGGTGGGTTGAAAAGTGAAGGGTTTGGGGGAAAAAATGTTTTGGAAAAACAGAGAAGGGGGTAAAAAAACCCTTTTGGGGAAAAGAGGAAACCCAAAAAAAGGGCAGAGGTTTTGGGAGGTATTGCGGGGGAATTTTATAAAAAAGGGGGTGAAATATTGTTGACTTTTTGGGAAGGTTTTTTAAAATGTAGGTATGCTCTTTGGTGAGGACCTGAGGTTTGGGAGAAGTTTTGCATAGTCCCTTTGGGTAAAAAGGGAAAAGGGGGGAAAAAAAGTGAGTGCTCAAATTACAAAAGGTAAAAGTTTGTTGAGAATTTCCCTGGGAAATTATAGGGGGAAATTGTTTTGGAGGGTAAAGGGCTTTAACAGCCATCAGATTGGGGGAAGAGCAGTGGGGTTTCAGAAGGGGTAGGGGGAAAGGGTGGATCAGGTTTTTTGCTTTGAAGAATTTATGTGAGAAATACTTAGAAAAAGAAAACGGATTTTATGTAGCATTTATGGATCTGGAGAAGGCATAGATTGGGGTTGATAGAGAAGCCCCCCCTGGGAAGGTTTTTTAAGAAAAAATTGGGGGGGGGGGGGTGGGGCAATTTTTTAGAAGCAGGGAAAAGTTTTTATCGAGGGGTAAAAGGGATTGGGGTATGTGTAGGAAGAGAGGAAAAATGATTGGTTTTTCAGTGAATGTAGGTTTTCGGCCGGGGGTGTTTTAAAGTCTCCAGGGGTTTTTTAATTTGTTTATGGGTGGGGGGGTTAGGGGGGTGAATGCAAGAGTTTTTTTGGGAAAGAGGGGCAAGTATGCAGTCTGCTGTGGATGAGAGAGCTTGGGAAGTGAGTCAGTTGTTGTTCGCTGATGATACAGCGCTAATGGCTGATTCATGTGAGAAACTGCAGAAGCTGGTACTGAGTTAGTTTAGTAAAAGATGCGTGTTGTGAGAGAAGGAAGCTGAGAGTAAATGTGAATAAGAGCAAGGTTATTAGGTACAGTAGGGTTGAGGGTCAAGTCAATTGGGAGGTAAGTTTGAACGGAGAAAAAATGGAGGAAGTGAAGTGTTTTAGATATCTGGGAGTGTGATTTGGCAGTGGATGGAACCATGGAAGCAGAAGTGAATCATAGGGTGGGGGAGGGGCAAAAGTTCTGAGAGCAATGAAAAATGTGTGGAAGTCGAGAGCATTATCTCGGAAAGCAAAAATGGGTATATTTGAAGGAATAGTGGTTCCAACAATATTATATGGTTGCAAGGCGTGGGCTATGGATAGAGTTGTGCGCAGGAGGGTGGATGTGCTGGAAAGGAGATGTTTGAGGACAATATGTGGTGTGAGGTGTTTGATCGAGTAATGAAAAGAGAGTGGATGAGAGAGCAGAAGAGGGTGTTTTGAAATGGTTTGGGCACATGGAGAGAATGAGTGAGGAAAGATTGACCAAGAGGATATATGTGTCAGAGGTGGAGGAATGAGGAGAAGTGGTGAGAACAAATTGGAGGTGGAAAGATGGAGTGAAAAAGATTTTGAGTGATCGGGGCCTGAACATGCAGGAGGGTGAAAGGCATGCAAGAAATAGAGTGAATTGGGATGATGTGGTATACCGGGGTCAACGTGCTGTCAATGGATTGAACCAGGGCAGGGAAATGTCTGGGGTAAACCATTGGGAAGTCTGTGGTTCCTGGATGTGGATAGGAAACTGTGGTTTCGGTGTATTACACATGACAGCTAGAGACTGAGTGTGAATGAATGTGGCCTTCTTTGTCTGTTTTTCCGGGTGCTACCTCCCCCCCCCCCCCCCCCCCCCCCCCCCAAAAAAAACTGAAGGCATAGAAAAGCAAGGCCTGTTTTTCCTGTTCGCAAGTAGCACCAGAGTGGTTTGAAGGCAATTATGAAAATGTACATGTATACATATGTATATGTCTTTGTATGTGATGTTTAGGTATTAATAGTGTGAATGTTGATATGTATGTTTGTATGTATGGGTGTTTACTTATATTATATTATATATTTATATATATATATATATATATATATAATATATATATATTATATATATATATAAGTGTATATGAGTGAATGGGCCATTCTTCAATCTGTTTCCTGGTGCTACCTGTATGATGCAGAAAATGGCTATCAAGTATAATAATAATAATACATATTTTTTTTTTTTTTTTTTTTGCTTTGTCGCTGTCTCCCGCGTTTGCGAGGTAGCACAAGGAAACAGACGAAAGAAATGGCCCAACCCACCACCATACACATGCCTTGATTCAATCCACTGACAGCACATCAACCCCGGTATACCACATCGCTCCAATTCACTCTATTCTTTGCCCTCCTTTCACCCTCCTGCATGTTCAGGCCCCGATCACACAAAATCTTTTTCACTCCATCTTTCCACCTCCAATTTGGTCTCCCTCTTCTCCTCGTTCCCTCCACCTCCGACACATATATCCTCTTGGTCAATCTTTCCTCACTCATTCTCTCCATGTGACCAAACCATTTCAAAACACCCTCTTCTGCTCTCTCAACCATGCTCTTTTTATTTCCACATATCTCTCTTACCCTTACGTTACTTACTCGATCAAACCACCTCACACCACACATTGTCCTCAAACATCTCATTTCCAGCACATCCATCCTCCTGCGCACAACTCTATCCATAGTCCACGCCTCGCAACCATACAACATTGTTGGAACCACTATTCCTTCAAACATACCCATTTTTGCTTTCCGAGATAATGTTCTCGACTTCCACACATTCTTCAAGGCTCCCAGAATTTTCGCCCCCTCCCCCACCCTATGATCCACTTCCGCTTCCATGGTTCCATCCGCTGCCAGATCCACTCCCAGATATCTAAAACACTTCACTTCCTCCAGTTTTTCTCCATTCAAACTTACCTCCCAATTGACTTGACCCTCAACCCTACTGTACCTAATAACCTTGCTCTTATTCACATTTACTCTTTGACTTTCTTCTTTCACACACTTTACCAAACTCAGTCACCAGCTTCTGCAGTTTCTCACATGAATCAGCCACCAGCGCTGTATCATCAGCGAACAACAACTGACTCACTTCCCAAAGCTCTCTCATCCCCAACAGACTTCATACTTGCCCCTTTTTCCAAGACTCTTGCATTTACCTCCCTAACAACCCCATCCATAAACAAATTAAACAACCATGGAGACATCACACACCCCTGCCGCAAACCTACATTCACTGAGAACCAATCACTTTCCTCTCTTCCTACACGTACACATGCCTTACATCCTCGATAAAAACTTTTCACTGCTTCTAACAACTTGCCTCCCACACCATATATTCTTAATACCTTCCACAGAGCATCTCTATCAACTCTATCATATGCCTTCTCCAGATCCATAAATGCTACATACAAATCCATTTGCTTTTCTAAGTATTTCTCACATACATTCTTCAAAGCAAACACCTGATCCACACATCCTCTACCACTTCTGAAACCACACTGCTCTTCCCCAATCTGATGCTCTGTACATGCCTTCACCCTCTCAATCAATACCCTCCCATATAATTTGCCAGGAATACTCAACAAACTTATACCTCTGTAATTTGAGCACTCACTCTTATCCCCTCTGCCTTTGTACAATGGCACTATGCATGCATTCCGCCAATCCTCAGGCACCTCACCATGAGTCATACATACATTAAATAACCTTACCAACCAGTCAACAATACAGTCACCCCCTTTTTTAATAAATTCCACTGCAATACCATCCAAACCTGCTGCCTTGCCGGCTTTCATCTTCCGCAAAGCTTTTACTACCTCTTCTCTGTTTACCAACTCATTTTCCCTAACCCTCGCACTTTGCACACCACCTCGACCAAAACACCCTATATCTGCCACTCTATCATCAAACACATTCAACAAACCTTCAAAATACTCACTCCATCTCCTCACATCACCACTACTTGTTATCACCTCCCCATTTGCGCCCTTCACTGAAGTTCCCATTTGCTCCCTTGTCTTACGCACTTTATTTACCTCCTTCCAGAACATCTTTTTATTCTCCCTAAAATTTAATGATACTCTCTCACCCCAACTCTCATATGCCCTTTTTTTCACCTCTTGCACCTTTCTCTTGACCTCCTGTCTCCTTTTATACGTCTCCCACTCAATATCATTTTTTCCCTGCAAAAATCGTCCAAATGCCTCTCTCTTCTCTTTCACTAATACTCTTACTTCTTCATCCCACCACTCACTACCCTTTCTAATCAACCCACCTCCCACTCTTCTCATGCCACAAGCATCTTTTGCACAATCCATCACTGACTCCCTATATACATCCCATTCCTCCCCCACTCCCCTTACTTCCATTGTTCTCACCTTTTTCCATTCTGTACTCAGTCTCTCCTGGTACTTCCTCACACAGGTCTCCTTCCCAAGCTCACTTACTCTCACCACCCTCTTCACCCCAACATTCACTCTTCTTTTCTGAAAACCCATACAAATCTTCACCTTAGCCTCCACAAGATAATGATCAGACATCCCTCCAGTTGCACCTCTCAGCACATTAACATCCAAAAGTCTCTCTTTCGCGCGCCTGTCAATTAACACGTAATCCAATAACGCTCTCTGGCCATCTCTCCTACTTACATAAGTATACTTATGTATATCTCGCTTTTTAAACCAGGTATTCCCAATCATCAGTTCTTTTTCAGCACATAAATCTACAAGCTCTTCACCATTTCCATTTACAACACTGAACACCCCATGTATACCAATTATTCCCTCAACTGCCACATTACTCACCTTTGCATTCAAATCACCTAACACTATAACACTATAACACTCATTCAGCTGCTCCCAAAACACTTGCCTCTCATGATCTTTCTTCTCATGCCCAGGTGCATATGCACCAATAATCACCCATCTCTCTCCATCAACTTTCAGTTTTACCCATATTAATCGAGAATTTACTTTCTTACATTCTATCACATACTTCCACAACTCCTGTTTCAGGAGTACTGCTACTCCTTCCCTTGCTCTTGTCCTCTCACTAACCCCTGACTTTACTCCCCAGACATTCCCAAACCACTCTTCCCCTTTACCCTTGAGCTTCGTTTCACTCAGAGCCAAAACATCCAGGTTCCTTTCCTCAAACATACTACCTATCTCTCCTTTTTTCACATCTTGGTTACATCCACACACATTTAGGCACCCCAATCTGAGCCTTCGAGGAGGATGAGCACTCCCCGCGTGACTCCTTCTTCTGTTTCCCATTTTAGAAAGTTAAAAAAATACAAGGAGGGGAGGATTTCTGGCCCCCCGCTCCCGTCCCCTCTAGTCGCTTTCTACGACACGCGAGGATATATATCTATATATATATATATATATATATATATATATACTTATCTATTTATTCTATATATCATACTTAATCGGTTTCCAGCATCAGCAAGGTAGTACCAGGAAACAGAAAAAAATAGCCCATCCACTCATATAAACATATATATACATAAATGCACATCATGAACATATACATACATATACAAATACATAACATATAAACATATATATACATATACATAAACATAAAAAATAGGGGATAGGGGAGAAAGAATACTTCCCACACATTCCTCATGAGTCGTAGAAGGTGACTAAAGGGGACGGAAGCGGGGAGCTCGAAACCCTCCCCTCCTTGTATCTTAACTTTCTAAAAGGGGAAACAGAAGAAGCAGTCATGCAGGGAGTGCTCATCCTCCTCGAAGGCTCAGACTGGGGTGTCTAAATGTGTGTGGATGTAACCAAGATGAGAAAAAAGGAGACATAGGTAGTATGTTTCAGGAAAGGAACCTGGATGTTTTGGCTCTGAGTGAAACGAAGCTCAAGGGTAAAGGGGAAGAGTGGTTTGGGAATGTCTTGGGAGTAAAGTCAGGGGTTAGTGAGGGGACAAGAGCAAGGGAAGGAGTAGCACTACTCCTGAAACAGGAGTGGTGGGAGTATGTGATAGTGTAAGAAAGTAAACTCCAGACTGAAATGGTAAATCTGAAAGTGGATGGAGAGAGATGGGTGATTATTGG
This sequence comes from Panulirus ornatus, assembly GCF_036320965.1. Taxonomy (NCBI): domain Eukaryota; kingdom Metazoa; phylum Arthropoda; class Malacostraca; order Decapoda; family Palinuridae; genus Panulirus; species Panulirus ornatus. Next base: position 29,062,938 of record NC_092228.1, on the reverse strand, counting down.
TGCATATGCACCTAGGCATGAGAAGAAAGGTCATGAGAGGCAAGTGTTTTGGGTGCAGCTGAGTGAGTGTGTGAGTAGTTTTGATGCACGAGACTGGGTTATAGTGATGGGTGATTTGAATGCAAAATTGAGTAATGTGGCAGTTGAGGGAATAATTGGTATACATGGGGTGTTCAGTGTTGTAAATGGAAATGGTGAAGAGCTTGTAGATTTATGTGCTGAAAAAGGACTGGTGATTGGGAATACCTGGTTTAAAAAGAGATATATACATAAGTATACGTATTAATTGACAGATGTGCAAAAGAGAGACTTCTGGATGTTAATGTGCTGAGAGGTGCAACTGGAGGGATGTCTGATCATTATCTTGTGGAGGCGAAGGTGAAGATATGTAGAGGTTTTCAGAAAAGAAGAGAGAATGCTGGGGTGAAAAGAGTGGTGAGAGTAAGTGAGCTTGGGAAGGAGACCTGTGTGAGGAAATACCAGGAGAGACTGAGTACAGAATGGAAAAAGGTGAGAACTAAGGACGTAAGGGGAGTGGGAGAGGAATGGGATGTATTTAGGGAAGAAGTGATGGCTTGCACAAGAGATGCTTGTGGCATGAGAAGCATGGGAGGTGGGCAGATTAGAGAGGGTAGTGAGTGGTGGGATGAAAAAGTAAGATTATTAGTGAAAGAGAAGAGAGAGGTATTTGGACAATTTTCGCAAGGAAATAATGCAAATGAGTGGGAGATTATAAAAGAAAGAGGCAGGAGGTCAAGAGAAAGGTGCAAGAGGTGAAAAAAAGGGCAAATGAGAGTTGGGGTTAGAGAGTATCATTAAATTTTAGGGAGAATAAAAAGATGTTTTGGAAGGAGTTAATAAAGTGCGTAAGACAAGGGAACAAATGGGAACTTCAGTGAAGGGGTTAATGGGGAGGTGATAACATGTAGTGGTGATGTGAGAAGGAGATGGAGTGAGTATTTTGAAAGTTTGTTGAATGTGTTTGATGATAGAGTGGCAAATATAGGGTGTTTTTGGTCGTGGTGGTCTGCAAAGTGAGAGGGTTAGGGAAAATGATTTAGTAAACAGAGAAGAGGTAGAAAAAGCTTTGTGGATGATGAAAGCCGAAAAGGCAGCAGGTTTGGATGGTATTGCAGTAGAATTTACTAAAAAAGGAGGTGACTATATTGTTGACTGGTTGGTAAGGTTATTTACTGTATGTATGTCTCATGGTGAGGAGCCTGAGGATTGGCAGAATGACTGCATAGTGCCATTGTACAATGGCAAAGGGGATAAAAGTGAGTGCTCAAATTACAGAAGTATAAGTTTGTTGAGAATTCCTGGGAAATTATATGGGAAGGTATTGATTGAGAGGGTGAAGACATGTACAGAGCATCAGACTGGGGAAGAGCAGTGTGGTTTCAGAAGTGGTAGAGGATGTGTGGATCAGGTGTTTGCTTTGAAGAATTTATGTGAGAAATACTTAGAAAAGCAAACGGATTTGTATGTAGCATTTATGGATCTGGAGAAGGCATATGATAGAGTTGATAGAGATGCTCTGTGGAAGGTATTAAGAATATATGGTGTGGGTGGCAATTATTAGAAGCAGTGAAAAGTTTTTATCGAGGATGTAAGGCATGTGTATGTGTAGGAAGAGAGGAAAGTGATTGGTTCTCAGTGAATGTAGGTTTGCGGCAGGGGTGTGTAATGTCTCCATGGTTATTTAATTTGTTTATGGGTAGGCTTGTTAGGGAGGTGAATGCAAGAGTTTTGGAAAGAGGGGCAAGTATGCAGTCTGCTGTGGATGAGAGAGCTTGGGAAGTGAGTCAGTTGTTGTTCGCTGATGATACAGCGCTAATGGCTGATTCGTGTGAGAAACTGCAGAAGCTGGTGACTGAGTTTAGTAAAGTGTGTGAGAGAAGAAAGCTGAGAGTAAATGTGAATAAGAGCAAGGTTATTAGGTACAGTAGGGTTGAGGGTCAAGTCAATTGGGAGGTAAGTTTGAACGGAGAAAAATGGAGGAAGTGAAGTGTTTTAGATATCTGGGAGTGGATTTGGCAGTGGATGGAACCATGGAAGCAGAAGTGAATCATAGGGTGGGGGAGGGGCAAAAGTTTGAGAGCAATGAAAAATGTGTGGAAGTCGAGAGCATTATCTCGGAAAGCAAAAATGGGTATATTTGAAGGAATAGTGGTTCCAACAATATTATATGGTTGCAAGGCGTGGGCTATGGATAGAGTTGTGCGCAGGAGGGTGGATGTGCTGGAAAGGAGATGTTTGAGGACAATATGTGGTGTGAGGTGTTTGATCGAGTAATGAAAAGAGAGTGGATGAGAGAGCAGAAGAGGGTGTTTTGAAATGGTTTGGTCACATGGAGAGAATGAGTAAGGAAAGATTGACCAAGAGGATATATGTGTCAGAGGTGGAGGGAGAATAATGAGGAGAAGTGGGAGAACAAATTGGAGGTGGAAAGATGGAGTGAAAAAGATTTTGAGTGATCGGGGCCTGAACATGCAGGAGGGTGAAAGGCATGCAAGAAATAGAGTGAATTGGGATGATGTGGTATACCGGGGTCAACGTGCTGTCAATGGATTGAACAGGGATGTGAAGCGTCTGGGGTAACCCATGGAAAGTTCTGTAGGGCCTGGATGTGGAAAGGAGCTGTGGTTTCAGTGCATTATTACACGACAGCTAGAGACTGAGTGTGAACCGAATGTGGCCTTTGTTGTCTTTTCCTAGCGCTACCTCGTGCAACTTTGAGGGGGGAGTGGGCTGTTATTTCATGTGTGGCGGGGTGGCAATGAGAATGAATAAGGCAGACAGTATGAATTATGTACATGTGTATATATGTATTTGTCTGTGTGTTTATATATATTATATATATATATATTGGTTCTCAGTGAATGTAGGTTTGCGGCAGGGGTGTGTGATGTCTCCATGGTTGTTTAATTTGTTTATGGATGGGGTTGTTAGGGAGGTGAATGCAAAAGTTTTGGAAAGAGGGGCAAGTATGAAGTTCTGTTGGGGATGAGAGAGCTTGGGAAGTGAGTCAGTTGTTGTTCGCTGATGATACAGCGCTGGTGGCTGATTCATGTGAGAAACTGCAGAAGCTGGTGACTGAGTTTAGTAAAGTGTGTGAGAGAAGAAAGCTGAGAGTAAATGTGAATAAGAGCAAGGTTATTAGGTACAGTAGGGTTGAGGGTCAAGTCAATTGGGAGGTAAGTTTGAACGGAGAAAAAATGGAGGAAGTGAAGTGTTTTAGATATCTGGGAGTGGATTTGGCAGTGGATGGAACCATGGAAGCAGAAGTGAATCATAGGGTGGGGGAGGGGGCAAAAGTTCTGAGAGCAATGAAAAATGTGTGGAAGTCGAGAGCATTATCTCGGAAAGCAAAAATGGGTATATTTGAAGGAATAGTGGTTCCAACAATATTATATGGTTGCAAGGCGTGGGCTATGGATAGAGTTGTGCGCAGGAGGGTGGATGTGCTGGAAAGGAGATGTTTGAGGACAATATGTGGTGTGAGGTGTTTGATCGAGTAATGAAAAGAGAGTGGATGAGAGAGCAGAAGAGGATGTTTTGAAATGGTTTGGTCACATGGAGAGAATGAGTAAGGAAAGATTGACCAAGAGGATATATGTGTCAGAGGTGGAGGGAATGAGGAGAAGTGGGAGAACAAATTGGAGGTGGAAAGATGGATTGAAAAGATTTTGAGTAATTAGGGCCTGAACATGCAGGAGGGTGAAAGGCATGCAAGAAATAGAGTGAATTGGGATGATGTGGTATACCGGGGTCAACGTGCTGTCAATGGATTGAACCAGGGGATGTGAAGCGTCTGGGGTAACCCATGGAAAGTTCTGTAGGGCCTGGATGTGGAAAGGGAGCTGTGGTTTCAGTGCATTATTACACGACAGCTAGAGACTGAGTGTGAACGAATGTGGCCTTTGTTGTCTTTTCCTAGCGCTACCTCGTGCACATGAGGGGGGAGGGGGCTGTTATTTCATGTGTGGCGGGGTGGCAATGAGAATGAATAAAGGCAGACAGTATGAATTATGTACATGTGTATATATGTATATGTCTGTGTGTATATATATATATATATTGGTTCTCAGTGAATGTAGGTTTGCGGCAGGGGTGTGTGATGTCTCCATGGTTGTTTAATTTGTTTATGGATGGGGTTGTAAGGGAGGTGAATGCAAAAGTTTTGGAAAGAGGGGCAAGTATGAAGTCTGTTGGGGATGAGAGAGCTTGGGAAGTGAGTCAGTTGTTGTTCGCTGATGATACAGCGCTGGTGGCTGATTCATGTGAGAAACTGCAGAAGCTGGTGACTGAGTTTGGTAAAGTGTGTGAAAGAAGAAAGTTAAGAGTAAATGTGAATAAGAGCAAGGTTATTAGGTACAGTAGGGTTGAGGGTCAAGTCAATTGGGAGGTAAGTTTGAATGGAGAAAAACTGGAGGAAGTAAAGTGTTTTAGATATCTGGGAGTGGATCTGGCAGTGGATGGAACCATGGAAGTGGAAGTGGATCATAGGGTGGGGGAGGGGGCGAAAATCCTGGGAGCCTTGAAGAATGTGGGGAAGTCGAGAACATTATCTCGGAAAGCGAAAATGGGTATGTTTGAAGGAATAGTGGTTCCAACAATTTTGTATGGTTGCGAGGCGTGGGCTATGGATAGAGTTGTGCGCAGGAGGATGGATGTGCTGGAAATGAGATGTTTGAGGACAATGTGTGGTGTGAGGTGGTTTGATCGAGTAAGTAACGTAAGGGTAAGAGAGATGTGTGGAAATAAAAAGAGCGTGGTTGAGAGAGCAGAAGAGGGTGTTTTGAAATGGTTTGGGCACATGGAGAGAATGAGTGAGGAAAGATTGACCAAGAGGATATATGTGTCGGAGGTGGAGGGAACGAGGAGAAGTGGGAGACCAAATTGGAGGTGGAAAGATGGAGTGAAAAAGATTTTGTGTGATCGGGGCCTGAACATGCAGGAGGGTGAAAGGAGGGCAAGGAATAGAGTGAAATGGATCGATGTGGTATACCGGGGTTGACGTGCTGTTGGTGGATTGAATCAGGGCATGTGAAGCGTCTGGGGTAAACCATGGAAAGCTGTGTAGGTATGTATATTTGCGTGTGTGGACGTGTATGTATATACATGTGTATGGGGGTCGGTTGGGCCATTTCTTTCGTCTGTTTCCTTGCGCTACCTCGCAAACGCAGGAGACAGCGGCAAAAAAAAAAAATAAATAAATATATATATATATATATATATATATATATATATATATTTATATTTTTTATTATACTTTGTCGCTGTCTCCCGCGTTTGCGAGGTAGCGCAAGGAAACAGACGAAAGAAATGGCCCAACCCACCCCCATACACATGTATATACATACGTCCACACACGCAAATATACATCCTACACAGCTTTCCATGGTTTACCCCAGACGCTTCACATGCCTTGATTCAATCCACTGACAGCACGTCAACCCCGGTATACCACATCGCTCCAATTCACTCTATTCCTTGCCCTCCTTTCACCCTCCTGCATGTTCAGGCCCCGATCACACAAAATCTTTTTCACTCCATCTTTCCACCTCCAATTTGGTCTCCCTCTTCTCCTCGTTCCCTCCACCTCCGACACATATATCCTCTTGGTCAATCTTTCCTCACTCATTCTCTCCATGTGCCCAAACCACTTCAAAACACCCTCTTCTGCTCTCTCAACCACGCTCTTTTTATTTCCACACATCTCTCTTACCCTTACGTTACTCACTCGATCAAACCACCTCACACCACATACTGTCCTCAAACATCTCATTTCCAGCACATCCATCCTCCTGCGCACAACTCTATCCATAGCCCACGCCTCGCAACCATACAACATTGTTGGAACCACTATTCCTTCAAACATACCCATTTTTGCTTTCCGAGATAATGTTCTCGACTTCCACACATTCTTCAAGGCCCCCAGAATTTTCGCCCCCTCCCCCACCCTATGATCCACTTCCGCTTCCATGGTTCCATCCGCTGCCAGATATCTAAAACACTTCACTTCCTCCAGTTTTTCTCCATTCAAACTCACCTCCCAATTGACTTGACCCTCAACCCTACTGTACCTAATAACCTTGCTCTTATTCACATTTACTCTTAACTTTCTTCTTCCACACACTTTACCAAACTCAGTCACCAGCTTCTGCAGTTTCTCACATGAATCAGCCACCAGCGCTGTATCATCAGCGAACAACAACTGACTCACTTCCCAAGCTCTCTCATCCCCAACAGACTTCATACTTGCCCTTCTTTCCAAAACTCTTGCATTTACCTCCCTAACAACCCCATCCATAAACAAATTAAACAACCTTGGAGACATCACACACCCCTGCCGCAAACCTACATTCACTGAGAACCAATCACTTTCCTCTCTTCCTACACGTACACATGCCTTACATCCTCGATAAAAACTTTTCACTGCTTCTAACAACTTTCCTCCCACACCATATATTCTTAATACCTTCTACAGAGCATCTCTATCAACTCTTTCATATGCCTTCTCCAGATCCATAAATGCTACATACAAATCCATTTGCTTTTCTAAGTATTTCTCACATACATTCTTCAAAGCAAACACCTGATCCACACATCCTCTACCACTCCTGAAACCACACTGCTCTTCCCCAATCTGATGCTCTGTACATGCCTTCACCCTCTCAATCAATACCCTCCCATATAATTTACCAGGAATACTCAACAAACTTATACCTCTGTAATTTGAGCACTCACTCTTATCCCTTTTGCCTTTGTACAATGGCACTATGCACGCATTCCGCCAATCCTCAGGCACCTCACCATGAGTCATACATACATTAAATAACCTTACCAACCAGTCAACAATACAGTCACCCCCTTTTTTAATAAATTCCACTGCAATACCATCCAAACCTACTGCCTTGCCGGCTTTCATCTTCCGCAAATCTTTCACTACCTCTTCTCTGTTTACCAAATCATTTTCCCTAACCCTCTCACTTTGCACACCACCTCGACCAAAACACCCTATGTCTGCCACTCTATCATCAAACACATTCAACAAACCTTCAAAATACTCACTCCATCTCCTTCTCACATCACCACTACTTGTTATCACCTCCCCATTTACGCCCTTCACTGAAGTTCCCATTTGCTCCCTTGTCTTACGCACTTTATTTAACTCCTTCCAGAACATCTTTTTATTCTCCCTAAAATTTAATGATACTCTCTCACCCTAACTCTCATTTGCCCTTTTTTTTCACCTCTTGCACCTTTCTCTTGACCTCCTGTCTCTTTCTTTTATACATCTCCAACTCAATTGCATTTTTTCCCTGCAAAAATCGTCCAAATGCCTCTCTCTTCTCTTTCACTAATACTCTTACTTCTTCATCCCACCACTCACTACCCTTTCTAATCAACCCACCTCCCACTCTTCTCATGCCACAAGCATCTTTTGCGCAATCCATCACTGATTCCCTAAATACATCCCATTCCTCCCCCACTCCCCTTACTTCCATTGTTCTCACCTTTTTCCATTCTGTACTCAGTCTCTCCTGGTACTTCCTCACACAAGTCTCCTTCCCAAGCTCACTTACTCTCACCACCCTCTTCACCCCAACATTCACTCTTCTTTTCTGAAAACCCATACAAATCTTCACCTTAGCCTCCACAAGATAATGATCAGACATCCCTCCAGTTGCACCTCTCAGCACATTAACATCCAAAAGTCTCTCTTTCGCACGCCTGTCAATTAACACGTAATCCAATAACGCTCTCTGGCCATCTCTCCTACTTACATAAGTATACTTATGTATATCTCGCTTTTTAAACCAGGTATTCCCAATCATCAGTCCTTTTTCAGCACATAAATCTACAAGCTCTTCACCATTTCCATTTACAACACTGAACACCCCATGTATACCAATTATTCCCTCAACTGCCACATTACTCACCTTTGCATTCAAATCACCCATCACTATAACCCAGTCTCGTGCATCAAAACCACTAACACACTCATTCAGCTGCTCCCAAAACACTTGCCTCTCATGATCTTTCTTCTCATGCCCAGGTGCATATGCACCAATAATCACCCACCTCTCTCCATCAACTTTCAGTTTTACCCATATTAATCGAGAATTTACTTTCTTACATTCTATCACATACTCCCACAACTCCTGTTTCAGGAGTATTGCTACTCCTTCCCTTGCTCTTGTCCTCTCACTAACCCCTGACTTTACTCCCCAGACATTCCCAAACCACTCTTCCCCTTTACCCTTGAGCTTCGTTTCACTCAGAGCCAAAACATCCAGGTTCCTTTCCTCAAACATACTACCTATCTCTCCTTTTTCACATCTTGGTTACATCCACACACATTTAGGCACCCCACTCTGAGCCTTCGAGGAGGATGAGCACTCCCCGCGTGACTCCTTCTTCTGTTTCCCATTTTAGAAAGTTAATACAAGGAGGGGAGGATTTCTGGCCCCCCGCTCCCGTCCCCTCTAGTCGCTTTCTACGACACGCGAGGAATACGTGGGAAGTATTCTTTCACCCCTATCCCCAGGGATAATATACATATATATATATATACATACACACACACACACACATACACATACATACGCACATATACACACACACATATATATATATATATATATATATATATATATATATATATATATATATATATATATATATATATATATATATATATATATATATATCTTTCTTTCATTCAAACTATTTGCCATTTCCCGCGTTAGCGAGGTAGCAGTAAGAACAGAGGACTGGGCCTTTGAGGGAATATCCTCACCTGGCCCCCTTCTTTGCATGTGTGGACGTGTATGTATATATATGTGTATGTGGGTGGGTTGGGCCATTTCTTTCATCTGTTTCCTTGCGCTACCTAGCTAACGCGGGAGACAGCGACAAAGCAAAATAATAAAACAAAGACATATACATATATACACATGTACATATTCATACTTGCTTGCCTTCATCCACTCCCGGTGCTACCCAGTCCCACAGGAAATGGCATCACTACCCCTGCTTCAGTGAAGTAGTGCCAGATAAAAAATGGCACATTCATTCACATTCAATCTCTAGCTGTCATGGGTAATGTACCAAAACCACAGCTCTCTATGCACATCCAGGCCCTACTGACTTTCCATGGTTTACCTAAGACATTTCACATGCCCTAGTTCAGCCCACTGACAGCACACTGACCCCAGTACACCATATCATTTCAATTTACTCTATACCTTGCAAGCCTTTCACCCTCCTGTATGTTCAGGCCCTGATCGCTCAAAATCTTTTTCACTCCATCCTTCCAACTCCTATTTGATCTCCCACTTTTAGTTGTTCCCTCCACTTCTGAAACATATATCTTCGTTGTCAATCTTTCCTCACTCATTCTCTACATATGTCCAAACCATTTCAACACACCCTCTTCTGCTCTCTCAACCACACTCTTTCTACTTCCACACATCTCCCTCATTCCCCATTATTTACTCGATCAAATCACCTCACACCACATATTGTCTTGAAACATTTCATCTCCAACACATCCATCCTGCCCCATACAACCCTATCTATAGCCCATGTCTCGCAACCATATAACACTGTCAGAACTACCATTCCTTCAAACATACCGATTTTTGATCTCCGAGATAATGTTCTCTCTTTCCACACATTCTTCATCATTACCAGAACCTTCGCCCCCTTCCCCACCCTGTGACTCGCTTCCACTTCCATGGTTCCATTTGCTGCTAAATCCACTCCCAGCTATCTAAAACACTTCACTTCCTCCAGTTTTTCTCCATTCAAACTTACATCCCAATTAACTTGTCCCTCAACCCTAGTGAACATAATAACCTTGCTCTTATTCATATCTACTCTTTACTTTCTCTACTCACATACTTTTCCAAAATCAGTCACTAATTTCTGCAATTTCTCACTTGAATCAGCCACTAGAACTGTATCATCGGCGAAAAGCAACTGACTCACTTCCCACGCCCACTCATCCCCAACAGACTGCATACTCGCCCCTTTCTCCCTAACCACCCCATCCATAAATAAATCAAACAACCATGGGGACATCCTAAACCCCTGCTGCAAACCGACATTCACTGGGAACCAATGATTATCCTTTCTTCCTACTCATAGACATGCCTTACATCCTTAGTACAATCTTTTCACTGCTTCTAACAACGTACCTCCTACACCATATACTCTTAAGACCTTCCATAAAGCATCTCTATCAAACCTATCAATTATTCTATATTTATTCATCTATCATACATAATCGCTGTTTCCCACATCAGCGAAGTAGTGCCAGGAAACAGACAAAGAATGGCCCATCCACTCATAAACACATTTATATATCATATTATACTTTGCTGCTGTCTCCCGCGTTAGCAAGGTAGCGCAAGGAAACAGACGAAAGAATGGCCCAACCCACCCACATACACATGCATATACATACACGTCCAAACACGCATATATACATACCTATACATCTCAACGTACACATACATATACACACAAAGACATATACATATATACACATGTATAAAATTCATACTGTCTGCCCTTATTCATTCCCGTCGCCACCCAGCCACACATGAAATGACAACCCTCTCCCCCCACATGTGCGTGAGATAGCGTTAGGAAAAGACACAAAGGCCACATTCGTTCACACTCAGTCTCTAGCTGTCATGTATAATGCACCGAAACAACAGCTCCCTTTCCACATCCAGGCCCTACAAAACTTTCCATGGTTTTCCCCAGATGCTTCACATGCCCTGATTCAATCCATTGACACCACGTCAACCCTGGTATACCACATCGTTCCAATTCACTCTATTCCTTGCACGCCTTTCGCCCTCCTGCATGTTCAGGCCCCGCTCACTCAAAATCTTCTTCACTCCATCTTTCCACCTCCAATTTCATCTCCCACTTCTCCTCGTTCCTTCCACCTCTGACACATATATCCTCTTTGTCAATCTTTCCACACTCATTCTCTCCATGTGACCTATAGCAGAAGAAAGAAGAAGGAACCCTTCCGCCGTTTCGGTCTAGAATGAGGAGGCTATCCCGCTTGGAAAAAGAATACTTCCAACGCATAAATGCCCACGTACGCACGCATACATACACATACATACATACATACATACATATACAAAGGCCACATTCATTCACACTCAGTCTAGCTGTCATGTAATAATGCACCGAAACCACAGCTCCCTTTCCACATCCAGGCCCCACAAAACTTTCCATGGTTTACCCCAGACGCTTCACATGCCCTGGTTCAATCCATTGACAGCACGTCAACCCCGGTATGCCACATTGTTCCAATTCACTCTATTCCTTGCACTCCTTTGTGCTCATTTTTGAAATTGTTATTGGCCTGATTTATATCTTCGCACATCATGATGAAAATGTCAAATCAATGTCTAGGCTTGTCCAATGAACACTTGATGTGACTGTTACATTATTCAAACAAACAAGTTCACTTTAAATCGAGGAATTCCAATTGAAGCACAAAATTTTGACAAGCTAATTTTTGAAGCGTGCTCTCTCAACTTTATTGAGATATATGGCAACCTAAGGGTGTGCATCATAACACATCAGTTACCTCCCAGCAACCACACTGGAGAGTGTGCTGTGCACCAGCTCTTTAAAAATTTTCTCTACTCCCATTCACACATTTTTGCCCTCCATTGTGCAATAATATTCAAATGTAAAAAAGCTAAGTGTTCATAAAGTGTCTATTAGTGTATTTTCTGATATATCACCAGTTCAAACATGTACCTGTCATTTGTGTGTTATCTGCTATCGTGTCTCGCAATGAATGCTCCTCTAATCATATGATAAATGTCTGCTCCCTCTGTAAAAGTGATGCGAAATGTTATGAAGTGTTGTCACAAATGAGTGTGTTTTTTATATTCAAGGAAATTTAGGCTCTTATAACATGATGCACCACATTTGCATTACAATATTGTTAATTATATCATAATATTCACGCAGCTAAAATTTGAGAACATAAAACTTACCTTTCTCTTGTGTGCTAGCAGCAGAGCTCTGCATGTGACAAGCAGCAGGTGGTGCACAGCTACTGCTGACAGGCAACTTGTCAGCTGTCCTTCCGGCCAGGCTGCCTGACTCAGTGGTACTGGCCACCTCGAAGATAGGTGTCTGAACAGAACTATCAGCTACACCATCACTATGCCTCCTCTCTAAACTTACACTTTGAATGCAATTAATGTCAGTATTGAAGCCTTTGAGTAGACCACTGGTTGGTGTAGTGCTATTTGTGAGAGAGGTGGTTCTGCTTTGATGCTGCTTCAGTGATACATCTGAAGGTAGGCAAACTGAAGACTTGGTGATAACAGGTATTATCCCACTACCGCTAAAAGTCTCTGTCAGTGAGGTGGACATCCTCTTCCTCTCTCCATATTTAGGAAACTGGAATGTGTATATAAATATCTTTTATTTCAGTAGTTTCATATCTAGCAAAATCCCTCAAAATGTTTCAACTTGTCATACAGTGTCCTGTAACTCCTGCTAACCAGCATGATATTTACCTTATGTCTCCATAAAATCTGGTCACCATCTCTATCAATTACCAATCCTTCACGAATACAATTCTTTTATTACTTCCACAAGTCTTCTTTGGCATAAAAATCGTGTGTGACCTCAACTGTTTACTATGGTTTCTGCTTTCTTTTACTTTCCCTATCTCTCTATCTATTTGAACATTTATCACATATTTCACATTATATTTAACCACCATCTCCCGCGTTAGCGAAGTAGCGCAAGGAAACAGACGAGGAATGGCCCAACCCACCCACATACACATGTATATATATAAACGCCTACACTATCACATATACATATATACACATTTCAACATATACATACATATACAGGTACACCACTGAATTTCCGGCAGCTGATGGTTTGGCACCTCCTTTAGTCTGGACAAAATTACATGAGGGAACTTGAAATTACCACGGCCACCAGACTATTGACACTGTTCTGAATGCTAATAAAAACACCGAAGTGATGAGGATGACAGTGATGAAGATGAAACAGATGTAGCTGAAAGACTTTCCATTGAAAAGATGAGTTGATGAGTGAATTAACTGAAGGGCTATAGCAACATACCTTTGTTACGAAACAAGAACTGATGAATTTTCGTTTGATGCATGAAAAATTACACAAGGAAAAATCTAGACACATGAAACAACTTTGCTTGTATAAAATGGTTAAGAAGATAGCAAAGAAGAATGTGTGTCACAGCAGTAAGCCTACCAGTACATATGTAAATCCTAAGGCTTCAACTCAAAGTACCCCAGATGTCTCACCTGCAACATCAGAAATCCAAGATGAAACAATCAACTATGAAACAGACGGTAATTCTGACTGCCCTCAACTTCCAGACCTTAGTGATTAGCTTTACAGTTCCAGTAAAAGTCTAAAATCTGCCACTTTGGGAGCAGTGGTGCTGCAGCATTCTTTGTAAGAAATCAATAAATTTACATAAATAAATTTGTGGCAGGGGTGTGTGATGTCTCCATGGTTGTTTAATTTGTTTATGGATGGGGTTGTTAGGGAGGTGAATGCAAAAGTTTTGGGAAGAGGGGCAAGTATGAAGTCTGTTGGGGATGAGAGAGCTTGGGAAAGTGAGTCAGTTGTTGTTCAATGATGATACAGCACTGGCGGCTGATTCATGTAAGAAACTGCAGAAGCTGGTGACTGAGTTTGGTAAAGTGTGTGAAAGAAGAAAGTTAAGAGTAAATGTAAGTAAGAGCAAGGTTATTAGGTACAGTAGGGTTGAGGGTCAAGTCAATTGGGAGGTAAGTTTGAATGGAGAAAAACTGGAGGAAGTAAAGTGTTTTAGATATCTGGGAGTGGATCTGGCAGCGGATGGAACCATGGAAGTGGAAGTGAATCATAGGGTGGGGGAGGGGGCGAAAATCCTGGGAGCCTTGAAGAATGTGTGGAAGTCGAGAACATTATCTTGGAAAGCAAAAATGGGTATGTTTGAAGGAATAGTGGTTCCAACATTGTTGTATGGTTGCGAGGCGTGGGCTATGGATAGAGTTGTGCGCAGGAGGGTGGATGTGCTGGAAATGAGATGTTTGAGGACAATATGTGATGTGAGGTGGTTTGATCGAGTAAGTAATAATAGGGTAAGAGAGATGTGTGGAAATAAAAAGAGCATGGTTGAGAGAGCAGAAGAGGGTGTTTTGAAATGGTTTGGGCACATGGAGAGAATGAGTGAGGAAAGATTGACCAAGAGGATATATGTGTCGTAGGTGGAGGGAACGAGGAGAAGTGGGAGACCAAATTGGAGGTGGAAAGATGAAGTGAAAAAGATTTTGAGTGATCAGGGCCTGAATATGCAGGAGGGTGAAAGGCGGGCAAGGAATAGAGTGAATTGGATCGATGTGGTATACCAGGGTCGACGTGCTGTCAATGGATTGAATCAGGGCATGTGAAGTGTCTGGGGTAAACCATGGAAAGTTCTGTGGGGCCTGGATGTGGAAAGGGAGCTGTGGTTTCAGGCATTATTGCATGACAGCTGGAGACTCAGTGTGAGCGAATGGGGCCTTTATTGTCTTTTCCAGGTGCTGCCTCGCACACATGAGGGGGGAGGGGGATGTTATTCCTTGTGTGGTGGGGTGGCGATGGGGGTGAGTAGGGGCAGACAGTGTGAATTGTGTACATGTGTGTATATGTGTGTGTCTGTGTGTGTATATATGTGTGTACGTTGGGATGTGTGGGTGTGTATGTTTGCATGTGTGGACGTATGTGCATGTGCATGTGTGTAGGGGTGGGTTGGGCCATTTCTTTCGTCTGTTTTCCTTGCGCTACCTCGCAGGCGCGGGAGACAGCAACAAAGCAAAAAATAATAGTTTAATTAATACCTGTAATCTTGTTTATTTAATTTACATTTAATATCTAAATTTCTAGCAATCCTTGGTATCCTTTAAACACATGGGAGATGTATAATTAGAGGGTTAGAGGTGTGCTGATGAATTATCATTACAAGACCACAGTTGGTCTGGCAAAATGGTTAATCCTGCTGCATACACAGATATATACATATATACACATGTACATATTCCCTATCCCCAGGGATAGGGGAGAAAGAATACTTCCCATGTATTCCCCGCATGTCGCAGAAGGTGACTAAAGGGGTCAGGAGCAGGGGACTGGAACCCCCCCCTCCTTGTATTCAAATTTCTATTTGAACATACTTCACTTAAATACATGATGTCACTCATATGTGGATTCTTTCGGCCATTCCCTCCACAAACATTCTCTCCTACCATACTCCTCATTATGTCATTCCTCACTCTTACCTACTTCAGTACCTTCACAAATGTTTACACTTTACTGCAGCAATTCAGAACTCTGTATCACTAATTACATCATGGTGGGTTGCATGATACATTCTAACAATCCTCCTCACACATTAATCCACCTTTAAAAAGTACAGTATGACAGGTCTTATCATCATCTAAGCTGAATCTAATTACCACAATACTTAAACTCGTAAACTACAAAGTTTTGTCCATTGAACCATGTTTCACACTCTCGAGTAGAACCATCTTACTTCTTTACATTCAATTTCCTATTTTCACATTCTTTTGAATATCTATAACAATGCCTGTAACTCATTTATCAATGATTATAACATCCCTGTCTTTTCCTTCTGCCTCACCCACATTTGAACTACTGGCATTCTGTCCACAAACATACAAGCTCTCCTTGTCATACATAACACTTGACAACAGTTAATTCACACAGCTCATTCTTCATAACACTAGATTTTCCTGCAGTGAGCATTAAATGCGAGCCCTGCCTCTTGGCAAAATGGTGGGAATAATAGGAGTACCTAAGAGCATTTAGGTAGTAGTATTAGGTAGAGGTAGTAGGAACAAAAATTATGCACGAGCATTAGCTGGTAGTCAGTAGGAACATTAGGTAGAAGCCTCTGCAAGCACTGCATTAGAGTTGCTCTAAGCCAGAAATCTGTTAAGGGTGAGGCACTAAAGGTCAAGAGGTGGTACTGGAGTTACTAGTTATGGAGACTATTGCTGTGGCCACCCCCTCAAGGGAGTTCCAAATGGGGACAGGCTTCAGAGATAAAGATAGATATAAAAAACATATATTTTCAAGTTCCTTACTTCCAGTTCTTACTAATGCACCAGTTCTAAGCCAGTGCATATAGTGCGGTCCATCATCTCACACACTGCTGAATCCAACAAACAGTCATGTAGTCATGAAACATCTTTGTCTTGAGCCAAATTTATCTTTTACACTTCACTTAATTAATTACAGTCCCTTATGTCTGTTCTACCCTCTTAACAAACCTTATCACTGACTCATAGTTTTCATAACATATCAGTAAAGGTGAACACATCCCATCATATTTTCTACTTCACTTATTTATTATTTGCTTTGTCGCTGTCTCCTGCGTTAGTGAGGTAGCACAAGGAAACAGACGAAAGAATGGCCCAACCCACCCACAAACACATGTATATACATACACATCCACACACGCAAATATACATACCTATACATCTCAATGTATACATATATATACACACACAAACATATACATATATACACATGTATATAATTCATACTGTCTGTCTTTACTCATTCCCATCGTCACCTCACCACACATGGAGTAACAACCCCCTCCCACCTCATGTGTGCGAGGTAGCGCTGGGAAAAGACAACAAAGGCCACATTCGTTCACACTCAGTCTCTAGCTGTCATGTAATAATGCACCGAAACCACAGCTCCCTTTCCACATCCAGGCACCACAGAACTTTCCATGGTTTACCCCAGACGCTTCACATTCCCTGGCTCAATCCATTGACAGCACATTGACCCCGGTATACCACATCGTTCCAATTCACTCTATTCCTTGCACGCCTTTCACCCTCCTGCATGTTCAGGCCCTGATCACTCAAAATCTTTCTCACTCCATCTTTCCACCTCCAATTTGGTCTCCCACTTCTCCTCATTCCCTCCACCTCTGACACATATATCCTCTTGGTCAATCTTTCCCCACTCATTCTCTCCATGTGACCAAACCATTTCAAAACACCCTCTTCTGCTCTCTCAACCACACTCTTTTTATTACCACACATCTCTCTTACCCTATTATTACTTACTCGATCAAACCACCTCACACCACATATTGTCCTCAAACATCTCATTTCCAGCACATCAACCCTCCTGAGCACATCTCTATCCATAGCCCACGCCTCGCAACCATACAACAATGTTGGAACCCCTATTCCTTCAAACATAACCACCTTTGCTTTCCGAGATAATGTTCTCGACTTCCACACACCTCTCATGGCTCCCAGAATTTTTGCCCCCTCCCCCACCCTATGATTCACTTCCACTTCCATGGTTCCATCCGCTGCCAGATCCACTCCCAGATCATGTCTACTATAATCTTTTTCAAAAACTTGAGTGCCCCACATAATTCTGTTTCCATTTCACCTACATACTTAACTTAGTGTAAACTAAGCAAGTTCTGCAAAGCTTTCCTTGTCAATCACTTTGTCCAATAACTGCATTTTCCCAACATATGGTTCTAAACACATCTATTGCAGCTACATCAAATGCCTTAGTGCATTCTATTCTTTCAAGTCATTCATTTGCTCTATATTTCACAGAGCTATCTCACAGATTTAAGCTCAGGAATGAACATCAAAATTTTAAGTTAGTGAACTAATGGTTTACACATAATGTTTAATGATATAATGTTGAAGACTTTTCAAATTCATTTAGAAAAAATATATATAAAGTTGATAGAGATGCTCTGTGGAAGGCATTAAGAGTATATGATGTGGGAGGCAAGTTGCTAGAAGCAGTGAAAAGTTTTTATTGAGGATGTGTGCGAGTAGGAAGAGAGGAAAGTGATTGGTTCTCAGTGAATGTCAGTTTGCAGCAGGGGGGCGTGATGTCTCCATGGCTGTTTAATTTGTTTATGGATGGGGTTGTTAGGGAGGTGAATGCAAGAGTTTTGGAGAGAGTGGCAAGTATGCAGTCTGTTGCGGATGAGAGGGCTTGGGAAGTGAGTCAGTTGTTGTTCGCTGATGATACAGCACTGATGGTGGCTGATTCCACTGAGAAACTGCAGAAGCTGGTGACTGAGTTTGGTAAAGTGTGTGAAAGAAGAAAGCTGAGAGTAAATGTGAATAAGAGCAAAGTTATTAGGTACAGTAGGGTTGAGGGACAAGTCAATTGGGATGTAAGTTTGAATGGAGAAAAACTGGAAGAAGTGAAGTGTTTTAGATATCTGGGAATAGATTTGGCAGCGGATGGAACCATGGAAGCATAAGTGAGTCAAAGGGTGGGGGAGGGGGTAAAAGTTCTGGGAGCACTGAAAAATGTGTGAAAGGTGAGAACATTATCTCGGAAAGCAAAAATGGGTATATAACAATGTTATATGGTTGCGAGGCATGGGCTATAGATAGGGTTGTGCAGAGGAGGGTGGATATGTTGGAAATGAGATGTTTGAGGACAATATGTGGTGTGAGGTGGTTTGATTAAGTAATGAAAGGGTAAGAGACATGTGTGGTAATAAAAAGAGTTTGGTTGAGAGAGCAGAAGAGGGTGTATTGAAATGGTTTGGTCACATGGAGAGAATGAGTGAGGAAAGATTTACAGAGGATATGTGTCAGAGGTGGAGGGAACAAGGAGAAGTGGGAGACCAAACTGGAGGTGGAAGGATGGAGGGAAAAAGATTTTGAGCGATCAGGGACTGAACATGCAGGAGGGTGAAAGGCGTGCAAGAAATAGAGTGAATTGGATACCTTGCTAATGCAGGAAATGGCGAATAGTATAAAAAAAAATGCATATATATGTATACGTTGAAATGTATGGGTATGTATATGTGCATGGGTGGACGTGTATGCATATGCATGTGTATGTGGGCGCGTTGGGCCATTCTTTTGTCTGTTTCCTTGTGCTACCTCACTAATGCGGGAGACAGCGACAAAGCATAATAATGATAAAAAAAATCCTCAAAACTAACATATGGCTAAAAAGGCAAACTATTGACACAGCTAATAATCCTACACTTTTATTCCATGACCATTTCAAATTTTTTGTGGTCTTACTTGCAGTTTAAGGAGTGAGAGATTGCTGTTAAACATCTTTCCTCGTGGTGTGCCTATCCTCTGTTGACCTACTGTGGCTGGGCTAAGATGCTGCTGTGCTTCCTGCCTCTGCTCATCTCCTGTGATGCTGAGGCATTGCAATGGCTCCAGCATCTGCCTGTCTCCAGCAATGAGAGTGAGGTGCTGCTGTGTTTCCTGCTTCTGCCCATCTGCTGTGACTGGAGTGAGGCACTGTTTTGTTTCCTGCCTCTGTCCATCTCCTCTAACAAGAGTGAGGCACTTCTGTTTTTCCTTTGTCTGCACTTCTGCAGTACCTTGAGTGAGAGACTGCTGTGTTTCCTGCCTCTGTTCATCTAATGTAACAGGAGTCAAGCATTGCTGTTTCTCCTCCCTTTGCCCATCTACTGAAATAGGAGTGAAATGCTGCTGTGTCTCCAGCCTCTGTCCATCTACTGTGACATGAGTGACACTCTGCTGTGCATCCTGCCTTTGTCTATCTACTGCAGCAGGAATTACACATTGCTGTGTCTCCTGCCTCTGCTCATCTTCTGTGACAGGAGTGAAATGCTGATTTGTCCCCTGCCTTTGCCACTCTGCTGTGTATGGAATGAGGCCCTGGAGTGTGCTTTGCTGAAGACTGTTTGATGAAGCCCTAGTAAGGCATTGCTGTATGTCTTGTCGTGTCTTTTCTGGTGTAAGGTATCTTAATGTATTCTGCCTGTGACCATCTTCTGAGATTGGGTTAATGAGCTGCTGTGTGTCTAGCATCTGACCATCACTTGTGGCTGGAGTGTGGCACTGAACATAGGAATGACCAGACTTGCTGTACTTGTTTGTCAGGTGTTCCTGCAAACAAAATGTCCTTTTAAATTGTGCGTAAAAGTATTCAGAATGCTCAACAAAATGAAGGGTAAAGCTATAATCAAGCACAGATAATAAAAAGTTCAGAAAATTTAAAAAATAATCAAATGAGGGTACTCTTTTTATTTCTAACTTTGGATAGATCAAGCATGCAGCCTTTCAACTTGCTCATACATCTTTTTTTCATTCAGTACTAGTTTCCCCATTTTCCATACAGAGAGGCAGTGCCAGAAACAGACAAAGAATGGCCTCATTTGCTCACATCCAATCTCTAGCTGTCAAGAATAATGCACCAAAACCATATTTCCCTGTCTAATGCTAAGACCAACAGACCTTTCTGTGGTTTCCCCTGACCACTTCATATACCCTGGCTCAGCCAACTGATAGCATGTTGCACTCATACTTATCCTCAGCCTGTTTACTGTTAATGTGAACAACAATAAACTTTTCACATGACTATAAAACTTCTTCATTGAGTGAAAGATGCAAACTATACATAAGGCAATTTACAGTTGATGGAGTACGTTTGGTAAGAATGATGCAAATTACAGAAGAAATGATTCCTGCAGAAAACAAAGGATAAGTCCAGTACCAGATTAACACAAAGACCATCTGGGCCCAGACCTAGGTTCCCACATGCAATTATACCACTATAGTTTGTATATTTTTGTTGTTGTAGAGGATAAGGGGCCGCAAATATCAACAGACCTAAGGGCCCCACCAGCCTCTATCTCATCACACTCTTTAAAAATTCTTATGCCTCTGTAGAGTACAAAGGATGCCATACCTTGTATGGACATCGGGTCTCACTAAACTTTCATCTAGGCTTGGTTCAGTCTGGAGCAGACTCATGTGAGCATTCATTTTCTCTTTTACATACTTGTTTCTCCTGCCTTAACAAGGTAGTATTGGGAGCAAACAAACAACAGTCTCATTTACACAAAGCTACTCTTCAGATTTCATATATAATGCTAACTAAAGAGTGAATATATGGATGTAAACTTGACAATTACCCCTTCTGGTACTGTGGAGGTCAGTCAACTGTTATTTATCACGGTTCTGCTATGAACATCAGTCTGCACAAATAATTCCTTGCCATAAGTTGAATTCTGTTTGTTTTGAAGGCTCTGTTGGCTGGCCACATATAGGAAATCAATATATATTATCATATATTTTGCTTTGTCGCTGTCTCGCGCATTTGCGAGGTAGTGCAACGAAACAGACGAAAAAATGGCCCAACCCACCCACATACACATGTATATACATACACGTCCACACACGCAAATATACATACCTATACATCTCAATGTATACCTATATATACACACACAGACATATACATATATACACATGTACATAATTCATACTGTCTGCCTTTATTCATTCCCATCGCCACCCCACCACACATGAAAACCCCCTCCCCTCCTTATGTGTGCGAGGTAGCGCTAGGAAAAGACAACAAAGGCCACATTCATTCATACTCAGTCTCTAGCTGTCATGTAATAATGCACCGAACCACAGCTCCCTTTCCACATCCAGGCCCCACAGAACTTATCATGGTTTACCCCAGACGATTCACATGCCCTGGTTCAATCCATTGACAGCACGTCGATCCCGGTATACCACATCGTTCCAATTCACTCTATTCCTTGCACGCCCTTCCCCCTCCTGCATGTTCAGGCCCCGATCACTCAAAATCTTTTTCACTTCATCTTTCCTCCTCCAATTTGGTCTCCCACTTCTCCTAGTTCCCTCCACCTCTGACACATATATCCTCTTGGTCAATCTTTCCTCACTCATTCTCTCCATGTGACCAAACCATTTCAAAACACCCTCTTCTGCTCTCTCAACCACACTCTTTTCATTACCACACATCTCTCTTACTGTATTATTACTGTGATTAAACCACCTCACACCACATATTGTCCTCAAACATCTCATTTCCAGCACATCCACCCTCCTCCGCACAACTCTATCCATAGCCCACACCTTGCAACCATATAACATTGTTGGAACCACTATTCCTTCAAACATACCCATTTTTGCTTTCCAAGATAATGTTCTCGACTTCTACACATTCTTCAACGCTCCCAGAACTTTTGCCCGCTCCCCACCCTATGATTCACTTCCACTTCCATGGTTCCATCCGCTGCAAAATCCATTCCCAGATATCTAAAACACTTCACTTCCTCCAATTTTTCTCCATTCAGACTTACCTCCCAATTGACTTGTCCCTCAACCCTACTGTACCTAATAACCTTGCTCTTATTCACATTTACTCTCAGCTTTCTTCTTTCACACACTTTCCCAAACTCAGTCACCAGCTTCTGCAGTTTCTCACATGAATCAGCCACCAGCGCTGTATCATCAGCGAACAACAACTGACTCGCTTCCCAAGCTCTCTCATCCATAACAGACTTCATACTTGCCCCTCTTTCCAAAACTCTTGCATTCACCTCCCTAACAACCCCCATCCATAAACAAATCAAACAACCATGGAGACATCACACACCCCTGCCGCAAACCTACATTCACTGAGAACCAATCACTTTCCTCTCTCCCTACACGTACACATGCCTTACATCCAAAATAAAAACTTTTCACTGCTTCTAACGACTTCCCTCCCACACCATATATTCTTAGCACCTTCCACAGAGCATCTCTATCAACTCTATCATATGCCTTCTCCAGATCCATAAATGCTACATACAAATCCATTTGTTTTTCTAAGTATTTCTCAAATACATTCTTCAAAGCAAACACCTGATCCACACATCCTCTACCACTTCTGAAACCACACTGCTCTTCCCCAATCTGATGCTCTGTACATGCCTTCACCCTCTCAATCAATACCCTCCCATATAATTTCCAAGGAATACTCAACAAACTTATACCTCTGTAATCTAAGCACTCACTTTTATCCCCTTTGCCTTTGTACAATGGCACTATGCAAGCATTTCGCCAATCCTCAGCACCTCACCATGAGTCATACATACATTAAATAACCTCACCAACCAGTCAACAATACAGTCTACCCCCTTTTTTAATACATTCCACTGATATACCATCCAAACCAGCTGCCTTGCCGGCTTTCATCTTCCGCAAAGCTTTAACTACCTCTTCTCTGTTTACCAAATCATTTTCCCCAACCCTCTCACTTTGCACACTACCTCGACCAAGATACCCTATGTCTGCCACTCTATCATCAAACACATTCAACAAACCTTCAAAATACTCACTCCATCTCCTTCTCACATCCACATTACTTTTTATCACCTCCCCATTAGCCCCCTTCACTGAAGTTCCCATTTGTTCCCTTGTCTTACGCACTTTATGTACCTCCTTCCAAAACATCTTTTTATTCTCCCTAGGATTTAATGATACTCTCTCACCCCAACTCTCATTTGCCCTCTTTTTCACCTCTTGCACCTTTCTCTTGACCTCCTGCCTCTTTCTTTTATACCTCTCCCACTCATTTGCATTATTTCCCTGCAAAAATTGTCCAAATGCCTTTCTCTTCTCTTTCACTAATAATCTTACTTCTTCATCCCACCACTTACTACCCTTTCTAATCTGCCCACTTCCCACGCCTCTCATGCCACAAGCATCTTTTGCGCAAGCCATCACAGCTTCCCTAAATACATCCCATTCCTCCCCTACTCCCCTTACCTCCTTTGTTCTCACCTTTTTCCATTCTGTACTCAGTCTCTCCCGGTACTTCCTCACACAAGTCTCCTTCCCAAGCTCACTTACTCTCACCACTCTTTTCACCCCATTCTATCTTCTTTTCTAAAAACCTCTACAAATCTTCATCTTCGCCTCCACATGATAATGATCAGACATCCCTCCAGTTGCACCTCTTAGCACATTAACATCCAAAAGTCTCTCTTTCACGTGCCTATCAATTAACATATAATCCAATAATGCTCTCTGGCCATCTCTCCTACTTACATACGTATGCTTATGTATATCTCTCTTTTTAAACCAGGTATTCCCAATCGCCAGTCCTTTTTCAGCACATAAATCTACAAGCTCTTCACCAGTTCCATTTACAACACTGAACACCCCATGTACACTAATTATTCCTTCAACTGCCACATTACTCACCTTTGCATTCAAATCACCCATCACTATAACCCGGTCTTGTGCATCAAAGCTACTAACACACTCACTCAGCTGCTCCCAAAACACTTGCCTCTCATGGTCAAATCAAACAAAGCATAATTTAAATGAGCAGCTTAGAGACCTCAGTAACCAGTGGTGACCACACCAGGTGATTGTGTTTCATTCCTAGTGATTCACTGAGTCTGTGGTGCCCAACCACACCCAATGCACCCACTGCCACATCTATGTCACTCTTACTTAAGATTGTCCAGTCCAGTAAATATGTGTTTTTCCAAAACTACATATGCCTAACTCTTATCTTAATTCATAAGAAAAAAATATGGTTTTGATAGTTTTTCTACAGTAATAATCTTTCTCTATCTTCTACTATTATTCATCATTTCTGAATGTAGTGAGGTAGTGTTAGGAACAGGCAGAAAAAGGCCTCACTCGTGCATTCTACACATCAAATATAATGCAATGAAGCCATATTACCCTATCCTCAGGCCCCAGAGACCTTTCTGTGGATTCCCCTGGTTCAGTCATCTGACAGCACATCAACCCCTGTATACAACATCAATCCAATTCACCCTACCTTGTGCATACCTTTCACCCCACATGTTCATGTCCTGATCACACAATATCTTTTTCACTCCATCCTTCCATCTCCAGTTTGGTCTCTTCATTTTCCTTTTCCCTTTCACTTTTGACACACTTATACTCTAACTCTTTCATTTTCTCCATATGTCCAAACCATTTCAGCACACCTTCAGCTCTCTCAACCACACTCTTCTTATCATATGTCTCTCTTACCTTCTTTCTCCCATCAAACCACCTCACACTACATATTATTCTAAATATTTCATTTCCAACACACCTAATCACATTAATAAAAAAAGTTACAAAATTATAGTTTATGTAACTTACATACATGAGACTGGCTACTCTGGTAGATAATGTGTTTTTAAAAGGAAGGGTTTCACTATTTTGGCAAAATGGGGAACCCCAAAATATCAACCATGCACTGAAAGACTACGTGACACAAAGATCAGCAATGCCATATTAACCAAAGAAGATAGCTAAGATTACAAGAGAATCTAGGCAAAATTGATGAATAGTCTAGAAAATGGCAAATGCCGTTTAATGTCAATAAATGTCAGCTGTTACAAGGACAAAACCTCAACAAAAAATTCGATTATGATCTAATGGGCCACAAGATAAAAGGACACCCATAGTCTGAGGGATCTTGGGGTCACTGTCTCCAACAACTTCAAAGTCTTCCAGCATTGTAATGAAGCTGTCAAGAAAGCAAATACGATGTAAGGATTTCTTAACAAAGTGAATGCTAAGACCATAAATACCTTCAAAAGTTTTTTTTTTTTTTTTTTTTGCTGTCTCCCGCGTTTACGAGGTAGCGCAAGGAAACAGACGAAAGAAATGGCCCAACCCACCCCCATACACATGCCTTGATTCAATCCACTGACAGCACGTCAACCCCGGTATACCACATCGCTCCAATTCACTCTATTCTTTGCCCTCCTTTCACCCTCCTGCATGTTCAGGCCCCGATCACACAAAATCTTTTTCACTCCATCTTTCCACCTCCAATTTGGTCTCCCTCTTCTCCTCGTTCCCTCCACCTCCGACACATATATCCTCTTGGTCAATCTTTCCTCACTCATTCTCTCCATGTGACCAAACCATTTCAAAACACCCTCTTCTGCTCTCTCAAACACGCTCTTTTTGTTTCCACACATCTCTCTTACCCTTACGTTACTTACTCGATCAAACCACCTCACACCACACATTGTCCTCAAACACCTCATTTCCAGCACATCCATCCTCCTGCGCACAACTCTATCCATAGTCCATGCCTCGCAACCATACAACATTGTTGGAACCACTATTCCTTCAAACATACCCATTTTTGCTTCCAAGATAATGTTCTCGATTTCCACACATTCTTCAAGGCTCCCAGAATTTTCACCCCCTCCCCCACCCTATGATCCACTACCGCTTCCATGGTTCCATCCGCTGCCAGATCCACTCCCAGATATCTAAAACACTTCACTTCCTCCAGTTTTTCTCCATTCAAACTCACCTCCCAATTGAATTGACCCTCAACCCTACTGTACCTAATAACCTTGTTCTTATTCACATTTACTCTTAACTTTCTTCTTTCACACACTTTACCAAACTCAGTCACCAGCTTCTGCAGTTTCTCACATGAATCAGCCACCAGCGCTGTATCATCAGCGAACAACAACTGACTCACTTCCCAAGCTCTCTCATCCCCAACAGACTTCATACTTGCCCCTCTTTCCAAAACTCTTGCATTCACCTCCCTAACATCCCCATCCATAAACAAATTAAACAACCATGGAGACATCACACACCCCTGCCGCAAACCTACATTCACTGAGAACCAATCACTTTCCTCTCTTCCTACACGTACACATGCCTTACATCCTCGATAAAAACTTTTCACTGCTTCTAACAACTTGCCTCCCACACCATATATTCTTAATACCTTCCACAGAGCATCTCTATCAACTCTATCATATGCCTTCTCCAGATCCATAAATGCTACATACAAATCCATTTGCTTTTCTAAGTATTTCTCACATACATTCTTCAAAGCAAACACCTGATCCACACATCCTCTACCACTTCTGAAACCACACTGCTCTTCCCCAATCTGATGCTCTGTACATGCCTTCACCCTCTCAATCAATACCCTCCCATATAATTTGCCAGGAATACTCAACAAACTTATACCTCTGTAATTTGAGCACTCACTCTTATCCCCTTTGCCTTTGTACAATGGCACTATGCACGCATTCCGCCAATCCTCAGGCACCTCACCATGAGTCATACATACATTACCAACCAGTCAACAATACAGTCACCCCCTTTTTTAATAAATTCCACTGCAATACCATCCAAACCTGCTGCCTTGCCGGCTTTCATCTTCCGCAAAGCTTTTACTACCTCTTCTCTGTTTACCAACTCATTTTCCCTAACCCTCGCACTTTGCACACCACCTCGACCAAAACACCCTATATCTGCCACTCTATCATGAAACACATTCAACAAACCTTCAAAATACTCACTCCATCTCCTTCTCACATCACCACTACTTGTTATCACCTCCCCATTTGCGCCCTTCACTGAAGTTCCTATTTGCTCCCTTGTCTTACGCACTTTATTTACCTCCTTCCAGAACATCTTTTTATTCTCCCTAAAATTTAATGATACTCTCTCACCCCAAAATATTTGTTTAGACAAATATTTTGTCTCATTATCATCATCATACTTAATCGCCATTGCCGGCGTTAGTGAGGCAGAGCCAGGAAACAGATGAAGAATGGCCCATCCACTCATATACACATAATATATACATGAACGACCATATACGCACATATATACATATCAACGTGTACACATATATATAAACATACACAAACATATACAAATATACACATGCACATATTCATACATGCTTGCCTTCATCCATTCCTCTGGCTACCCCCACCCTACAGGAAACAGCATCACTACCCCTGCTTTAGTGAGATAGCACCAGGAAAAACAGATAAAAAAGGCCACTGTCATGTGTAATGTACTGAAACCACAGCTCCCTATTCACATCTAGGCCCCACATACCCTTCCAAGGTTTACGGTTTACCCCAGATGCTTCACATGCCCTGGTTCAGTCCAGCATGTTGACCCCTGTATACCATTTCATTCTAGTTCACTCTATTCCTTGCACATCTCTCACCCTCCTGTATGTTCAGGCCCCGATCACTTAAAATCATTTTCACTTCATCCTTCCACCTCCAATTTGGAATCCCACTTCTTGTTTCATCAATCTCTGACACATATATCCTCTTTGTCAATCTTTCCTCAGTCATTCTTTCCATATGTCCAAACCATTTCAACTCACCCTCTTCTGCTCTCTCAACAACATTCTTTTTATTTCCATACATCTCTCTTACCCTTTCATTACTTACTCGATCAAACTGCCTCACACCACATATTGTCCTCAAACATTTCATTTCCAACACATCCACCCTCCTCTATACAACCCTACCTATAGCTCATGCCTCACAACCATATAACATTGTTAGAACTACTATTCCTTCAAACATACCCATTTTTGCTCTACGAGACAACATTCTCTCCTTCCACAGATTCTTCATTGCTCCCAGAACCTTCGCCCCCTCCCCTACACCGTGACTCACTTCCGCTTCCATGGGTCTAATTGCTGCTAAGTCCACTCCCAAATATCTAAAAACACTTCACTTCCTCCAAATTTTCTCCATTCAAACTTATTTATCTTATTATCCTATTATACTTAACTGCCGTCTCCCACATTAGTGAGGTAGTGCAAGGAAACAGATGAGGAATGGCCCAACCCACCCACATACACACGTATATACATAAACACACATACATGCACATATCCATTACATACATATCCATTTCAATGTATATATACATAAACATACTCAGAAATATAAATATATACACATGTGCATATCCATACTTGCTGCCTTCATCCATTCCTGTCGCCATCCATTCAAACTTATATCCCAATTAACTTGTCACCCTACTGAACCTAATAAACTTGCTCTTATTCACATCTCTCAACTTTCTCCTTTCACACACTTTTCCAAACTCAGTCACCAACTTCTACAGTTTCTCACTCAAATCAGCCATCAGAGCTGTATCATTGGGAACAACCCTCTCATTCCCAACAGACTGCATACTCGCCCCTCTCTCCAAAACTCTTGCATTTACCTCGCCAACCACCCCATCCATAAATAAATTAAACAACCATAGAGACATCACACACCCCTGCCACAGACCAACATTCACTGAGAACCATTCACTCTCCTCTCTTCCTACTCGTACACATGCCTTACATCCTTGGTAAAAAACTTTTCACTGCTTCTAGCAACTTACCTCCCACACCATATACTTTTAAGACCTTCCACAAAGCATCTTTATCAACCTTATCATATGCTTTCTCCAGTTCCATATATGATACATACAAAGCCATCTGTTTTTGTAAGTATTTCTCACACACATTCTTCAAAGCAAACTCCTGATCAACATATCCTCTACCACTTCTGAAACCACACTGCTCTTCCCCAATCTGATGCTCTGTATATACCTTCACCCTCTCAATCAATAACCTCCCATATACTTTCCCAAGAAAGGGTATTGATTGAGAGGGTGAAAGCATTTACAGAGCATCAAACTGGGGAAGAGCAGTGTGGTTTCAGAAGTGGTGGAGGATGTGTGGATCAGGTGTTTGCTTTGAAGAAAAACAGATGGATTTGCATGTAGCATTTATGGATCTGGAGAAAGCATGTACTAGGGTTGGTAGAGATGTTTTGTGAAAGGTCCTGAGAGTATATGGTAAGGGAGGTAAGCTGCTAGAAGCAGTGAAATGTTTTTACCGAGGATGTAAGGCATGTGTACGAGTAGGAAGAGAGGAGAGTAATCGGTTCCCAGTAGAGGTCGGTCTGTGGCAGGGGTGTGCGATGTCCCCATGGTTGTTTAATTTGTTGATGGATGGGGTGGTTGGGGAGGTAAGTGCATGAGTTTTTGGTGGGGGTGGGGGGGTGGGGGATAATGAAGAATGTGTGGAAGGAGAGAACATTATCTCAAATAGCAAAAACAGGTAAGTTTGAAGGAATAGTAGTTCCAACAATATTATACGGTTGCGAGGCATGGGCTGTAGATAGGGATGTACAGAGGGCGGATGTGTTGGAAATGAAATGTTTGAGGACAATATGTGGTGTGAGGTGGTTTGATCGAGGAAATAATGAAAGGGTAAGAGTGATGTATGGAAATAAAAAGTGTGGTTGAGAGAGCAGAAGGTGTGTTGAAATGGTTTGGACATATGGAGAGAATATGTGAGGAAAGATTGACAAAGAGGATATGTGTCAGAGGTGGAGGGAACAAGAAGTGGGAGACCAAACTAGAGGTGGAGGGATGAAGTGAAAAAGTTTTTAGCGACCGGAGCTTGAACATACAGGAGAGTGAGAGATGTAAAAGGAATAGAGTGAATTGGAATGATGTGGTATACCAGGGTCAACAAGCTGTCAATGGACTGAACCAGGGCATGTGAAATGTCTAAGGTAAACCATGGAAAGGTCTGTGGGGCCTGGATGTGAATAGGGATTTGTGGTTTCAGTGCATTACACATGACAGCTGCAGACTGACTGTGAGTGAATGTGGCCATTTTTGTCTGTTTTCCTAGCACTGCTTCACTGAAGCAGGAGGTAGCAAAGCTAAGCTGTTTCCTGTGGGACAGGGTGGCGCTAGGAATGGATGAAGGAAAACAAGTATGAATATATACATGCGTATATATGTATATGTCTATGTATGTACATGTATATGTATTTATATATGTTGATATGTATATGTATGTATCTGAGCATGTATGGGCAGTTACATATATATATGTGTATGTGGGTAGATGGGCCATTCTTTGTCTGTTACCTGGCATTACCTTGCTGATGCAGGAAATGGTGATTAAGTATAATAAATGATGAATAAATGATATGTATGTATCAATGCATGTATACAAGTGGATGAGTCTTTCTTCATCTGTTTCCTGGCGTTACCTCACTTGCACAGGAAATGGCAATCACGTTTAATATATTTATTTATTTATTTATTTTGCTTTGTCGCTGTCTCCCGCATTAGCAAGGTAGCGTAAGGAAACAGACGAAAGAAATGGCCCAACCCACCCATAAACACATGTATATACATACACGTCCACACACACAAATATACATACCTATACATCTCAACGTATACATATGTATACACACACAGACACTTACATATATACACATGTACATAATTCAAATTACAGAGGTATAAGTTTGTTGAGTATTCCTGGCAAATTATATGGGAGGGTATTGATTGAGAGGGTGAAGGCATGTACAGAGCATCAGATTGGGGAAGAGCAGTGTGGTTTCAGAAGTGGTAGAGGATGTGTGGATCAGGTGTTTGCTTTGAAGAATGTATGTGAGAAATACTTAGAAAAGCAAATGGATTTGTATGTAGCATTTATGGATCTGGAGAAGGCATATGATAGAGTTGATAGAGATGCTCTGTGGAAGGTATTTAGAATATATGGTGTGGGTGGCAAGTTGTTAGAAGCAGTGAAAAGTTTTTATCGAGGATGTAAGGCAAGTGTACGTGTAGGAAGAGAGGAAAGTGATTGGTTCTCAGTGAATGTAGGTTTGCGGCAGGGGTGTGTGATGTCTCCATCGTTGTTTAATTTGTTTATGGATGGGGATGTTAGGGAGGTGAATGCAAGAGTTTTGGAAAGAGGGGCAAGAATGAAGTCTGTTGTGGATGAGAGAGCTTGGGAAGTGAGTCAGTTGTTGTTTGCTGATGATACAGCGCTGGTGGCTGATTCATGTGAGAAACTGCAGAAGCTGGTTAAGAGTAAATGTGAATAAGAGCAAGGTTATTAGGTACAGTAGGGTTGAGGATCAAGTCAATTGGGAGGTAAGTTTGAATGGAGAAAAACTGGAGGAAGTAAAGTGCTTTAGATATCTGGGAGTGGATCTGGCAGCGGATGGAACCATGCAAGTGGAAGTGAATCATAGGGTGGGAGGGGGCGAAAATCATGGGAGCCTTGAAGAATGTGTGGAAGTCGAGAACATTATCTCGGAAAGCAAAAATGGGTATGTTTGAAGGAATAGTGGTTCCAACAATGTTGTATGGTTGCGAGGCGTGGGCTATGGATAGAGTTGTGCGCAGGAGGGTGGATGTGCTGGAAATGAGATGTTTGAGGACAATGTGTGGTGTGAGGTGGTTTGATCGAATAAGTAATGTAAGGGTAAGAGAGATGTGTGGAAATAAAAAGAGCGTGGTTGAGATAGCAGAAGAGGGTGTTTTGAAATGGTTTGGGCACATGGAGAGAATGAGTGAGTAAAGATTGACCAAAAGGATATATGTGTCGGAGGTAGAGGGAACGAGGAGAAGTGGGAGACCAAACTGGAGGTGGAAAGATGGAGTGAAAAAGATTTTGAGTGATCAGGGCCTGAACATGCAGGAGGGTGAAAGGCGGGCAAGGAATAGAGTGAATTGGATCGATGTGGTATACCGGGGTTGACGTGCTGTCAGTGGATTGAATCAGGGCATGTGAAGCGTCTGGGGTAAACCATGGAAAGCTGTGTGGGGCCTGGATGTGGAAAGGGAGCTGTGGTTTCGGGCATTATTGCATGACAGCTAGAAACTGAGTGTGAACGAATGAGGCCTTTGTTGTCTTTTCCTAGCACTACCCCGCACACGAGGGGGGAGGGGGATGGTATTCCATGTGTGGCAAGGTGGCGATGGGAATGAATAAAGGCAGACAGTGTGAATTGTGTGCATGGGTATATATGTATGTATCTGTGTGTGTATATATATGTGTACACTGAGATGCATAGGTACGTATATTTGCGTGTGTGGACATGTGTGTATATACAGGTGTATGGGGGTGGGTTGGGCCATTTTCTTTTATCTGTTTCCTTGCGCTACCTCGCAAACGCGGGAGACAGCGACAAAGCAAAATAAATAAATATAAATACATAATTCATACTGGCTGCCTTTATTCATTCCCATCGTCACCCCGCCACACATGAAATAACAACCCCCTCCCCCCTCATGTGCATGAGGTAGTGCTAGGAAAGGACAACAAAGGCCACATTTGTTCACATTCAGTCTCTAGCTGTCATGTAATAATGCAACTTTCAGTTTTACCCATATCAATCTAGAGTTTACTTTCTTACACTCTGTCATATACTCCCACCACTCCTGTTTCAGGAGTAGTGCTACGTCTTCCCTTGCTCTCATCCACTCACTAACCCCTGACTTTACTCCCAAGACATTCCCAAACCATTCTTCCCCTTTACCCTCAAGCTTAGATTCACTCAGAGCCAAAACATCCAGGTTCCTTTCCTCAAATATACTACCTATCTCTCCTTTTTTCTCATCTTGGTTACATCCACACACATTTAGACACCCCAATCTGAGCCTTCGAGGAGGATGAGCACTCCCCGCGTGACTCCTTCTGTTTCCCCTTTTAGAAAGTTCAAATACAAGAAGGGAAGGGTTTCCAGCCCCCCGCTCCCGTCCCCTTTAGTCGCCTTCTATGATACATGAGGAATGCATGGGAAGTATTCTTTCTCCCCTATCCCCAGGGATAATATAGAAACATAAAAAAATACATAGTCCAAAAAACATTTAATTTCCAACACATGCACCCTGCTCCACGCAACCCTATCTATAGCCCATGCCTCGCAACCATACAATATTATTGGAATTAATGTTCCTTCAAACGTACTCATTTTTTCTCTCCGAGATGACATTACCTCTTCCCCGCTGCCAAGTCCACTTCCAGATATCTACACATTTCACTTCCTCCAATTTTTCTCCATTCAGTCTTACATCCCAACTAACTTGCCCCTCAATCCTGCTGAACCTAATAACCTTGCTCCTATTCACATTTGCTCTCAAATTTCTCTGTTTTACTCTTTTCCAAGCTCAGTCCCCAACTTCTACAGTTTCTCATTTGAATCACCCACCAATGCTGTATCATCACCAAACATCAACCGACTCACTTCCCATGCCCTCTCATTGCCAACAGACTGCATACTTGCAGATATAGGGTGTTTTGGTCAAGGTGGTGTGCAAAGTGAGAGAGTTAGGAAAAATGATTTGGTAAACAGAGAAGAGGTAGTAAAAGCATTGTAGAAGATGAAAGCTGGCAAGGCAGCAGGTTTGGATGGTATTGCAGTGGAATTTATTGAAAAAGGGGGGTGACTGTATCGTTGACTGGTTGGTGAGGTTATTTAATGTATGTATGATTCATGGTGAGGTGCCTGAGGATTGGCGAAATGCTTGCATAGTGCCATTGTACAAAGGCAAAGGGGATATGAGTGAGTGCTCAAATTACAGAGGTATAAGTTTGTTGAGTATTCCTGGTAAATTATATGGGAGGGTATTGATTGAGAGGGTGAAGGCATGTACAGAGCATCAGATTGGGGAAGAGCAGTGTGGTTTCAGAAGTGGTTGAGGATGTGTGGCTCAGGTGTTTGCTTTGAAGAATGTATGTGAGAAATACTTAGAAAAAGAAATGGATTTGTATGTAGCATTTATGGATCTGGAGAAGGCATATGATAAAGTTGATAGAGATGCTCTGTGGAAGGTATTAAGAATATATGGTGTCGGAGGCAAGTAGTTAGAGGCAGTGAAAAGTTTTTACCGAGGATGTGAGGCATGTGTACGTGTAGGAAGAGAGGAAAGTGATTGGTTCTTAGTAAATGTAGGTTTGCGGCAGGGGTGTGTGATGTCTCCATGGTTGTTTAATTTGTTTATGGATGGAGTTGTTAGGGAGATGAATGCAAGAGTTTTGGAAAGAGGGGCAAGTATGCAGTCTGTTGTGGATGAGAGGGCTTGGGAAGTGAGTCAGTTGTTGTTCGCTGATGATACAGCGCTGGTGGCTGATTCATGTAAGAAACTGCAGAAGCTGGTGACTGAGTTTGGTAAAGTGTGTGAAAGAAGAAAGTTGAGAGTAAATGTGAATAAGAGCAAGGTTATTAGGTACAGTAGGGTTGAGGATCAAGTGAATTGGGAGGTAAGTTTGAATGGAGAAAAACTAAAGGAAGTGAAGTGTTTTAGATATCTGGGAGTGGATCTGGCAGCAGATGGAACCATGGAAGCGGAAGTGAATCATAGGGTGGGGGAGGGGGGCGAAAATTCTGGGAGCTTTGAAAAATGTGTGAAAGTTGAGAACATTATCTCCGAAAGCAAAAATGGGTATGTCTGAAGGAATAGTGGTTCCAACACTGTTGTATGGTTGCGAGGCGTGGGCTATGGATAGAGTTGTGCGCAGGAGGGTGGATGTGCTGGAAATGAGATTTTTGGGGACAATATGTGGTGTGAGGTGGTTCGATCGAGTAAGTAATGAAAGGGTGCGAGAGATGTGTGGTAACAAAAAGAGTGTGGATGAGACAGCAGAAGAGGGTGTTTTGAAATGGTTTGGTCACATGGAGAGAATGAGTGAGGAAAGATTGACCAAGAGGATATATGTGTCAGAGGTGGAGGGAACGAGGAGAAGTGGGAGACCAAATTGGAGGTGGAAAGATGGAGTGAAAAAGATTTTCAGTGATTGGGGCCTGAACATGCAGGAGGGTGAAAGGTGTGCAAGGAATAGAGTGAATTGGAACGATGTGGTATACCAGGGTCAACGTGCTGTCAATGGATTGAACCAGGGCATATGAAGCGTCTGGGGTAAACC
Source organism: Panulirus ornatus (assembly GCF_036320965.1). Lineage (NCBI taxonomy): Eukaryota > Metazoa > Arthropoda > Malacostraca > Decapoda > Palinuridae > Panulirus > Panulirus ornatus. The sequence goes on along the minus strand of NC_092228.1, from coordinate 29,027,502 downwards.
ATGGAAAGTTCTGTGGGGCCTGGATGTGGAAAGGGAGCTGTGGTTTCAGTGCATTATTACATGACATCTAGAGACTGAGTGTGAACGAATGGGGCCTTTATTGTCTTTCCTAGCGCTACCTCGCACACATGAGGGGGGAGGGGGTTGTTATTCCATGTGTGGCGAGGTGGCGATGGGAATGAATAGAGGCAGACAGTATGGATTTTGTACATGTGTATATATGTATGTCTGTGTGTGTATATATATTTATACATTGAGATGTATAGGTATGCATATTTGCGTGTGTGGACATGTATGTATATACATGTGTATGTGGGTGGGTTGGGCCATTTTTTCGTCTGTTTCCCTGCGCTACCTCGCTAACGCGGGAGACAGCGACAAAGCAAAATAATAATAATAAAAATATAATAATACAACTTGCCCCTTTCCAACTCTTTTACGTCCCTTATAACCCCATCCATAAACAAATTAAACAACCAGGGTGACATCACACACCCTTGCCACAGACCAACCTTCACCTGGAACCAATCACTCTGCTCTCTTCCTACTCGTATTCATGCCTTACACCCTTAATTAAAACTTCTGACTACTTCTAGCAGCTTACCTCCCACACCATACATTCTTAATACCTTCCATAAAGCATTTCTATCAATCCTATCATTTGCCTGTAGGTTGACTATAGATGAATTTCTGCAGCCAGGATTTGCTTGCATTCCGTGAAATAGTGACAGTCAAAACATTGATGCTTCACCATGAAGGTCGAAATTTGGGACAGTGTGTTCCAAGGAGGAAGTTGTGAGAGAATGCAAACAAAAATAAGGTAAAGAGGTGTTGCTGAGGGGCAAAATAGGATGAAATGATTATGAGTTTGAATGGGGAGAAGATGGAGGGAGTGAAGTTCTTTAGGTACCTTTGAGTGCACATGGTAGTGAATGGAACCATGGAATCACAGGATGGTAAAGAAGGCAAAAGTCCTGGGTGCACTGAGGAGTGTGTGGAAGATCATGTCATCATCTATTCCAGTAAAGATAGGAACATATTAGGTATAGTAGTCCCGATGGTGTTGTTTGAACGCATGTCATGGTCTCTGAATGTAAAAGAACTGATGGGAGTGGATGTGTTTGAAATGAAATGTTTAAGGATATTACATGGTGTGAGGATGATTGATTATGAAAAGAATGACAGTGTAGTAAGTCAAGTCATGACTGAGAGAGCAGATCAAGATATGCTAAAATGGTGCAAATATATGCCAAGAATAAGTAAAGATGCAATGACTAAAGGATCAATGTTACAGAGTTGAAGGAAGCAAAAGGGGGAGGGGAGACTGATATAAATGGAAGGATGGAGTAAAGAAGACTCTTGGATATCAAGGCCTGAACACTCAGGAGGATGAGAACTACATATAGGATAGAAAATACTAGTTCAAAATGGTATATGAGGGGCAATATGGTGTCAATGGACTGAACTAGGACATATAAAACTGTAAAGGTAAACCATGGAATTCTCTGTGGGTTCTTGTTTCAGTACATTATACATCAAAGCTATTGATGTTTTGTGCAAACAAGGCCATTTCTCATTTGTTCCTGATTCTACCTTTCTAGGGTAGGAAAAGCAGCTCAACAAAAAACTTACATATAACAAATATGATATGCAATTAAATCCAGTCAAAAAGCATAACAACTACAGTACAACAACAAATGAAGTAAACTCTAAACCTAGTAGGACTCTATTATAATAGTAGTACACTATAAACATTGTGGGGCAGCATCATAGTGACTGCAGCATACTACAGGCTACTGGAACACCATCATAACTCTACTATCCTATTAACCTACTAGGACAGCATCATAATAACCGCAGTACATATGGGCTACGAGAACCCCAGCATAACTATAAACCTATTGGAACAAGATCATAATACCTGCAGTACTATAAACATACTGGGACAACATGACAATAACTGTGGTACACTATAAAACTACTGGGTCAGCATCATAACTTTAGCACAGTATAAACCTACTGGAGAGGTATCAAATGAGAAGCAACTTGGAAAATTTTTTCTTGAACTTGACAGCTGCTGTTGGATACTGACTGCTGCTGTTCCCTCCCTAGTGGTCTTTATAGTCATCTGGAGCATTCTGGAACACAGTAAAATTAGCTGTTAAGTAGAATGAGAGACGTTCAATCAAATTTATCTTATTCATTTTGCTTTGTCGCTGTCTCCCGCGTTAGCGAGGTAGCGCAAGGAAACAGACAAAAGAAATGGCCCAACCCACCCACATACACATGTATATACATACACGTCCACACACGCACATATACATACATATACATCTCAATGTATACATATATATACACACACAGACATATACATATATACACATGTACCTAATTCATACTGTCTGCCTTTATTCATTCCCAATGCCACCCCGCCACACATGAAATAACAACCCCCTCCCACTGCATGTGCACGAGGTAGTGCTAGGAAAAGACAACAAAGGCCACATTCGTTCACCCCAGATGCCTCACATGCCCTGGTTCAATCCATTGACAGCATGTCAACCCCGGTATACCACACAGTTCCAATTCACTCTGTTCCTTGCATGCCTTTCACCCTCCTGCATGTTCAGGCCCCGATCACTCAAAATCTTTTTCACTCCATCTTTCCACCTCCAATTTGGTCTCCCACTTCTCCTCGTTCCCTCCACCTCTGACACATATATCCTCTTGGTCAATCTTTCCTCACTCATTCTCTCCTTGTGACCAAACCATTTCAAAACACCCTCTTCTGCTCTCTCAACCACACTCTTTTTATTACCACACATCTCTCTTATCCTATTACTACTTACTCGATCAAACCACCTCACACCACATATTGTCCTCAAACATCTCATTTCCAGCACATCCACCCTCCTCCGCACAGCTCTATCCATAGCCCACGCCTCGCAACCATATAACATTGTTGGAACCACTATTCCTTCAAACATACCCATTTTTGCTTCCCGAGATAATGTTCTCGACTTCCACACATTTTTCAACGCTCCCAGAACTTTCGCTCCCTCCCCACCCTATGATTCACTTCTGCTTCCATGGTTCCATCCGCTGCCAGATCCACTCCCAGATATCTAAAACACTTCATTTCTCAAGTTTTTCTCCATTCAAACTTACCTCCCAATTGACTTGTCCCTCAACCCTACTGTACCTAATAACCTTGCTCTTATTCACATTTACTCTCAGCTTTCTTCTTTCACACACTTTGCCAAACTCAGTCACCAGCTTCTGCAGTTTCTCACATGAATCAGCTACCAGCGCTGTATCATCAGCAAACAACAACTGACTCACTTCCTAAGCTCTCTCATCCACAACAGACTGCATACTTGCCCCTCTTTCCAAAACTCTTGCATTCACCTCCCTAACAACCCCATCCATAAACAAATTAAACACCCATGGAGACATTACACACCCCTGTCGCAAACCTACATTCACTGAGAGCCAATCACTTTCCTCTCTTCCTACACGTACACATGCCTTACATCCTCGATAAAAACTTTTCATTGCTTCTAACAACTTGTCTCCCACACCATATATTCTTAATACCTTCCACAGAGCATCTCTATCAACTCTATCATATGCCTTCTCCAGATCCATGAATGCTATATATAAATCCATTTGCTTTTCTAAGTATTTCTCACATACATTCTTCAAAGCAAACACCTGATCCACACATCCTCTACCACTTCTGAAACCACACTGCTCTTCCCCATTCTGATGCTCTATACATGCTTTCACCCTCTCAATCAATGCCCTCCCATATAATTCCAAAGGAATACTCAACAAACTTATACCTCAGTAATTGGAGCACTCACTTTTATCCCCTTTGCCTTTGTACAAAGGCACTATGCAAGCACTTCGCCAATCCTCAGGCACCTCACCATGAGACATACATACATTAAATAACCTTACCAACCAGTCTACAATATAGTCAACCTCTTTTTTAGTAAATTCTACTGCAATACCATCCAAACCCGCTGCCTTGCTGGCTCTCATCTTCCACAAAGCTTTAACTACCTCTTCTCTGTTTACCAAATCATTTTTCCTAACCCTCTCACTTTGCACACCACCATGACCAAAATACCCTATATCTGCCACTCTATCATCAAACACATTCAACAAACCTTCAAAATACTCACTTCAAAATAGCCCCCTTCACTGAAGTTCCCATTTGTTCCCTTGTCTTATTCACTTTATTTACCACCTTCCAAAACATCTTTCTATTCTCCCTAAAACTTAATGATACTCTCTCACCCCAACTCTCATATGCCTTCTTTTTCACCTCTTGCACCTTTCTCTTGACCTCCTGCCTCTTTCTTTTATACATCTCCCACTCATTTGCATTATTTCCTTGCAAAAATTGTCCAAATGCCTCTCTCTTCTCTTTCACTAATAATCTTACTTCTTCATCCCACCACTCACTACCCTTTCTAATCTGCCCACCTCCCACGCTTCTCATGCCACAAGCATCTTTTGCGCAAGCCATCACTGCTTCCCTAAATACATCCCATTCCTCCCCCATTCCCCTTACTTCCTTAGTTCTCACCTTTTCCATGCTGTACTCAGTCTCTCTTGGTACTTCCTCACACAAGTCTCCATCCCAAGCTCACTTACTCTCATCACTCTTTTCACCCCAACATTCTCTCTTCTTTTCTGAAAACCTCTACAAATCTTCACCTTCGCCTCCACAAGATAATGATCAGACATCCCTCCACCTCTCAGCACATTAACATCCAAAAGTCTCTCTTTCACGCGCCTATCAATTAACACGTAATCCAATAACGCTCTCTGGCCATCTCTCCTACTTACATACGTATACTTATGTATATCTCTCTTTTTAAACCAGGTATTCCCAATCACCAGTCCGTTTTTCAGCACATAAATCTACAAGCTCTTCACCGATTCCATTTACAACACTGAACACCCCATGTACATCAATCATTCCCTCAACTGTCACATTACTCACCTTTGCATTCAAATCACCCATCACTATAACCCGGTCTCGTGCATCAAAACTACAAACACACTCACTCATCTGCTCCCAAAACACTTGCCTCTCATGATCTTTCTTCTCATGCCCAGGTGCATATGCACCAATAATCACCCATCTCTCTCCATCCACTTTCAGTTTTACCCATATCAATCTAGAGTTTACTTTCTTGCACTCTATCACATACTACTACCACTCCTGTTTCTGGAGTAGTGCTACTCCTTCCCTTGCTCTTGTCCTCTCACTAATCCCTGGCTTTACTCCCAAGACATTCCCAAACCATTCTTCCCTTTTACCCTTGAGCTTCCTTTCACTTAGAGCCAAAACATCCAGGTTCCTTTCCTCAAACATACTACCTATCTCTCCTTTTTTCTCATCTTGGTTACATCCACACACATTCAGACACCCTAATCTAAGCCTTCGAGGAGGATGAGCACTCCCCGCGTGACTCCTTCTTCTGTTCCCCCTTTTAGAAAGTTAAAATACAATCATACAGGGGAAAATATAATGTCTGAGGAGTACTTAAGGAGTACCTTCAATGATTTTTTGGTTATTCATTTATTAAATTATGCTGTTAAGAAAATTACATTTGATATTTTAAGCAAATATAGTAACAGTTTACTGAGTTACTGCCAGAAAACAATAACAATCACTCCTAGGAAGATAAAATCAGCCAATTTTATATATCAATTCAAGTGCAACATCACTTTGGTAAACTTCCCACCATCTATCAAAAATTAAAACAATGATACTGGGCATTTTGGTAATAATATGAATTCGTAAAGGTAATCTATGGGCACTATATAGCTATTCAAATTCTAAAAATTGCTTGCTAGAGGGTTTACATGGCAAGTGAAAATCACTTTCAGCACGGGTGTATCATCGTCTGTGGACAAAAAGGAAGTCTAATTCAATGACTTCTTGCTCTAAAGAAGTCTAACATTTCCCTGCTCCTGACTGCAGTACAGCCTTTGAGCTGTGCTCCATAACAATACAAGCAGGGCTTGTATTGTTATGCTGTACTCGGTTCCATGACAAGTCTTGTAAAGTAAAAGTTTCACTTATACAGGATCAGTAAGCTTTGCATATGTGATGGATGAAGAAAAATACATGAAATACATAAAACACAGAAAAACGAACTGAGTGAGTGGATGCCAGTGCCTAAAAACAAAAATGAAAGCCAAACTCAAGGCAGAAAACAGGTTATTGGATGATGGAGTTGAGAAAGAAAAGAAAGACTATAAACAAATCAGAAAATAGCTTTTTGAATGGCCAGATTGACAAAAAAAATAAAAATATATAGATCATAATCAAGACAGAAAACAACTTACTGGATGGCAGTATTAAGGTGATCATTCCTGTTTTTTTTATTCCTGAGTTGCAAGAAGTCACCAGCCAGCTGTACCACCTCCTGCTTCATTTCCTTCCACTCTGTAATGGAACTATGAAGGCTGAAGTAGGTCATAGTATGGGAGAAGAGATTAAGGTCATGGGTGCAATGAGGAGTGACTGAAAGGAAAGGTTAGAGTTTACTAGGGCAAAAACTGGTATGTTTGAAGGTATAGTAATTCCAACAATGTTGCACGGATGTAAGTCTTGGGCCCTAAATGAAAAAGAATAGAAGAGGGTGGACATAATGGAAATTATTTGCATTAGGGTTGATTGCATAAAAAATGACAGTATAAGACAAAGGTGTGGCAGTTCACAGAGTATGACTGAAAGAGTGACTCAAGGTGTGCTAAAACGGTTAAAGCATATGGAGAAAATGAGGAAAGACAGACTAAGAGAATCTCAAAAGTAAAGAGAGCATGGGGAAATGGAAGGATGGAGTGAAAGACACTTTGCCCTGAATATTCAGGAGGTTGAACGACATTCTCGGAATGGAATGAATTGGAGCATAGTGATATACAAGTGGCGATGTGCTGTGAAGTGGATGGTAGGATGTATTAGCATATGCCCACACCTATGACTGAATACAGTTTATATCAGTACTCTTAAATCTCCAAAAAATATTGATGGACAAGGGAAGAGCATATGTAATACATAAATGGAAAAGATGATAAAAGCCCTGACACAAAAATACAAAGGAACAAAACATTCTGACAAGGAGTTATATAACTACAAAAGAACAGCCAAAGCATCATTAGATACTGTACCTGAAAGTTAATAATCACAATACAGATAATGACCAACTTATTGCATGCTAAATCAGACTCTCTTGGAAGTCTATGCTCAAGATACACCTAAAGAAACAGTAACTGCACTACAAGTGAATTCATAAGAGTGAAGTCTTACATCAGCTGACCCACAACAGGGAAAGAACCATTGAACACTAAACCATAAATTCATCTTGGCTGTCTCCTATCCTTTTAGTGATAACATGCATACCAGATCAATTGACAGTCATCAGACAAACTAAAAAACACACACAAGCCTTAGATTAATGCGCATCTAGAAACAACCTCTACAACCACAAGTAATACGGGTTTGAAAAGGGTGAAACACCACCTCTGTAATCTCCATCACCATAAAAAAAAAGCAATCACCTAAGATCTAGGAACCTTCAACAAAGTATGGATAGGCAATCTAGTCTAGATTTTGTCATAACCAGGAATGCTGGAAATTACTGAGAGATTACTATGCAATTTTTATAAGCAGTGTACAGCCACAATAACTCTAAAACTAACAATGTCATCAGAATTTCTATTACTCTTTGAAGTCCAATAGTATTCTATCTATATATATTAATTATACTTTGACGCTGTCTCCCACGTTAGTGAGGAAGCACAAGGAAACAAACGAAAGAATGGCCCAACCCACCCACATACACATGTATATACATAAACATCCACACATGCACATATATATGTATGTATACATACATATACATACATAGCCATGACAGCACATCAACCCCAGTATACCACATCATTCCAATTCACTCTATTCCTTGCACACCTTTCACCCTCATGTGTGTTCAAGCCCCCTGATCACTCAAAATCTTTTTCACTCCATCCTTCCACCTCCAATTTGGCCTCCCACTTCTCATTCCCTCCACCTCTGACACATATATCCTCTTTGTCAATCTTTCCTCACTTATTCTCTCCATGTGACCAAACCATTTCAATTCACCCTCTTCTGTTCTCTCAACCACACTCTTTTTATTACCACAGATCTCTCTTTAAAAAAGTATCCTATTATCAGCCTTTTACTAATCAAACAGCAGATATTCCTCCACTCACCTCTAGTTGGTAATATGAGCAAGGACATCATTTACAGAGGGATGTATGATGTCCTATGCACATCCCCTGAACATACCACACTGTTATGTACGTGTAATCCAGAAATAAAAACTATGAAAGAGACTGGAAAACAAAAACAAACCAACAAGTTTACAAATGTGGCAGCTGGGAGAGTGAAACCAAGCAAGATAGTAATGGATGGAAATCAAATACAGCTCCAGAAATGTTGTAAAAAATACTAGACCACCTACAACATCATGAGGCATAAGATCAGACCACATTAACAAGACAGTTGCACAAGAAAAGGTATCCATGACAAGTTTATACAGATTTTAACACCTCCTAGAGAGGCAAAAACTACATTTCATAATGGATATGATCCTTCCTAAATTGAATTACTTCCCAGTTGCAACTCATCTGGTCTCCAAATCACATATGCTTTTCCTAAGACGATACAAAATAGGGCATCAAAGAAAAGTACCCATGCACAGAAAATGCTGGAGACCAACATCTACAACTTAAACCCAACTGACACAAGTTTTAGGAAAGCAGCATTGAAAATATGGCACAAAGCACAAGACAACAAAAACATATTATACACATATGTTCAAGATATCACCAGCAGCACAAACATGGAAAGCAACTGGCTCCCATAGAGCACCAAAGCCCTGAGAGAAGCCACACTAATCCAACAATTACACAAAGAACAACTCTTAGGCTGATTAGCAACTTCTATGAAACAGCATACCACATCACTACACACACACACACACACAAACTTAAACACAAAGTGCAAACACAGAAGGTCCAGAGGAGGGCAACAAAGACGGCAACAAAATTAAGAAAGCAAAGTTATAGGGAATGGCCAGAGATATTAGATTTGCTGATGCTGGAATAAAGAAGAGTGAGGGGAAACCTGATCACAACATTTAAGTTTTCTGAAGATGGATGACATGGACAGTAAACAGTTCTTCAAGAGATGACTGGATTAGACAAGCCGGGAACATAACATAAAATTAAATAGGAAACTTGTTGAAAAGAATATAAAGTTTATTGTATATGAGTGATGCAGGAATGGAAAAGAATGCTTATCAACAAGGTTAATGAAGACAGCATACATAAATCTAAAAAGTTGTATGATAGTAAAGAATGTTCAAAAGGTGGGGTCCCATGAGTGTAAAACTCCCTCCATGTGCAGTATGAATAGATAATTAAACACCCTATATTGCTGGGACATATAAATAAAGCATGGAAAAATCTTATTCTACAAGCAACTTGAACACTTAAAAGAACCAACTCCATACAACTTTATACTACACATTTGTCTCTTCATTTTCCTTTCCCTTCTTCCCCTCCTAGGCAAGTGACCCATCTGAACCCATTCCAATATGAGACCCTCTCCATATTACATACTGACTATAATGATGCAAATTTAGTATACAAACAAGTATATGACCAAGTTAGGAATGCAGACGGTACAGGGCTAATCCTGACCTAACGTTACAGGCCATGAAAAAAATAATAACTACATCAGAAAGCTATGAACATCAAGAGAGGCAGGGAAGAAAAGAATATAGGACAGGCAACCATGATGTGAGAGAACAGTATAGATAGCCAATATGGTCATCTCAGTGGCCAGTCAAAATGAAAACATCTCCAGTAATGACACATACAAGGAAGTAAATAAAGTATCAGGTATTCAAAATGCAGCTGATATTTGAACGACAAAATCCGTAACTTTACAGTAACCTAGAGTTATCAGTTTACCAACACCCAATCACAGAGGCCAAGTAAACTATCAGCCTGGTTGCAAAACATTAACATACCTTTTTTCTTACACCTGATAACCTTTCCCACCTTAACAAATAGCATCAGGAACAGGTGACTGACCTCTTAAAGAAAAAACCTCACTTAGCTCCTTCTGTATCTGCTCGTAGAAAATGAGGTTACAGTTAGGAAAGACAACTAGCTCCTGTCCCACTCCTTCTCAGTCATCTTTCATAACACACAAGAGATACATGGGTAATATATATTCATTCTCCTTCAGTGATATAAAAGTAAGAAAAAAAAGAGTAAAATCTTTAAACAGTGACTATCACCAACTTGAACTTAAAATCAGAAGTAAGCATGGAGCCATGCATGGCATGAGGGGTTACCTTCCAGTGCTCGACCCTGGTGCTCCATCCTACTGGAGGTGACCCTCGAGTTAAGGATGGCCTTTTGTTGCTTCAGCTGGTTTAGCTTCCTCTGGCTCTCCAAATGGCCACTCTCTATTATTCGCTCCCCATACTGAGCCTGCAATAAGTGCAGATCTTTAGCTCTACACTTCACATCAAACTTAATCATGATGCAAATATGGATAACATAAAAGTAAGGCAACTATGTACAGCTTCAAACATAATACAAACACTACTGATACTGGTTGCACCAGAGAAAATCATTACCAGCTACTGGTGTACTTAATGTTCCTAGGTGACTGGATGTCTGGACACAGGCTGTTTGTGTACCAAGGTCATGCTACTGAATAAGACTTGCTGTTCTTTCACAGGAATCTACCATCATGATAGACATGAATTAATCTCCATCCTCTCATATACTTAAATAGCTGACCAATCCCACTAGACAAAGCTTCAGTCATACTGGGTATCACATATGATATACACACAAGGCATTCACTCCCTACACCAACACAAAGGCCATATACAAACTAAAAGCCCTCAAAACACTTACCAGCACCAGTTTCAGACAAGAAATAGAATTCCTCTGTTTCTGTTTTGGTTCATCTTTTCGACCCTGAACAACACTTTACATGCCTGTTCATCCACAATTTTCAAAACTAAAGGTAACATAACCACAAACCAAGCCAAACAGAGCACTCAAAACGGTTACTGGCTGCTTAGCAACCACAATCATTCAATACCTGCATAATGACATAACTGCGGCTCCAAAACATTCCCTTCTCGATACATATCCAAGTCTCGGCAACAGTACATCCCATTATCCCAATAAAATCACTCAATAACAAGCAACCACCCTCAAACAGAAAAAAAAAGTTTAACCTTGACACACACTTTAGCAACCTAAACTCAAAGGTGACCCCTCCCCTAATAAGCAAAACACAGACAAAACATTTACACTGTAATGATTTGAAAAGCACTAAATGACTACCCCCAACCCAATCTTAAACTATTTCATGAAAAATACAACAACTGAAACCACACTCCCTAGACATGTACATGTTACACTTTCTTATTTTCATTCTGAAAGCCACCCATCTCTCCAAAATTATAAATGTGTAATTAATGCGTAAGATGCAACTTCCACATAGAAAACATTGAACACCTACTCTTCATCTGTCCTCCACTCACCCCACAAACACAAAATCACCACTTCTCTTGGCCTGCAATCCTGCCCACTGGATGCGTCTAGCTTTATGATTGCTGTGAAAGCCCTAGAAAAGGGGATCTTCTAACAAGATAATGAGTTAGGTATCTAATGTAAGAGGTAGGTTGTACATATAACAGGGGTTCCCAGAATTTGCTTGGACATAGTAACAACACAAGTGAGTCATAACCTCTGATGAGGTTGTATCATGCTCAATGGACAGTACACCTGGCCCCTGTACCCAGTGACTCACTCTCGGGTGATCTGCTTCAATAGTAAAAATAAAGAATATTCAAAACCTGTGGCAAGAACAGGTGACTGTTCAGGAAAGCAGTTGCTTCCTTGTGCAATCATTCACTGGCCACCAAAATATATACAGTATACTTTATGGTATTCACAAAGAACTAAATGAAAAATTAAATAAAACAAAAAAAAGTTTCAAAAACAGCACAGTTCAAGGTTATGGTGAATGATCACTCTGAAGAGTAACTGTTAGCTAGCAAGTGGCAGCACCCCATGGCAGACAGTCCAATGCATGAATTATGCACAACCCAAAGTCTTATGTTGAAAATTTCCATATAACTTCCTAAACCTATTATGTACCACGAATGGAAAGCAACTTAGTGAGTCTTGAAGTTCTGGGAAGAAGACAGGTAGAATGGAGGTACTTAGACATTCTGAGGAACTCTGATTCTGGCTAATGTGGCATTGATATCACAACAAGAGTCCTTCAACTGCCTGCTGCTTCTTAAGGAAAGTGTTATTTCTAAAATAATATTATCAAGCTTTTACAGACAGATAAATGTTGTACCACTATACTGTATATTGTTGTACTACCACTGTACTTCATGTTTTTGGCATTGTATTCATCTTCCTATTTTCAAACTAGGCAGGATATCTCCCACAGGAAAATAATCACCCATTCCACTGAATTCTATTGTCTTTTCTTTATCTTCTCTGAGACAGCAGAGTCAACTGAATGCCCTAAACAAGGCCATCTCATTAACCCTCTATGCATATTATATTCATATTATTTTTTTTTTTTTTTGACGCTGTCTCCAGCGTTAGCGAGGTAGCGCAAGGAAACAGACGAAAGAAATGGCCCAACCCACCCCCATACACATGTATATACATACACGTCCACACACGCAAATATACATACCTACACAGCTTTCCATGGTTTACCCCAGACGCTTCACATGCCCCGATTCAATCCACTGACAGCACGTCAACCCCGGTACACCACATCGCTCCAATTCACTCTATTCCTTGCCCTCCTTTCACCCTCCTGCATGTTCAGGCCCCGATCACACAAAATCTTTTTCACTCCATCTTTCCACCTCCAATTTGGTCTCCCTCTTCTCCTCGTTCCCTCCACCTCCGACACATATATCCTCTTGGTCAATCTTTCCTCACTCATTCTCTCCATGTGCCCAAACCACTTCAAAACACCCTCTTCTGCTCTCTCAACCACGCTCTTTTTATTTCCACACATCTCTCTTACCCTTACGTTACTTACTCGATCAAACCACCTCACACCACACATTGTCCTCAGACATCTCATTTCCAGCACATCCATCCTCCTGCACACAACTCTATCCATAGCCCACGCCTCGCAACCATACAACATTGTTGGAACCACTATTCCTTCAAACATACCCATTTTTGCTTTCCGAGATAATGTTCTCGACTTCCACACATTCTTCAAGGCTCCCAGAATTTTCGCCCCCTCCCCCACCCTATGATCCACTTCCGCTTCCATGGTTCCATCCGCTGCCAGATCCACTCCCATATATCTAAAACACTTCACTTCCTCCAGTTTTTCTCCATTCAAACTCACCTCCCAATTGACTTGACCCTCAACCCTACTGTACCTAATAACCTTGCTCTTATTCACATTTACTCTTAACTTTCTTCTTTCACACACTTTACCAAACTCACTCACCAGCTTTTGCAGTTTCTCACATGAATCAGCCACCAGCATTGTATCATCAGCAAACAACAACTGACTCACTTCCCAAGCTCTCTCATCCACAACAGACTGCATACTTGCCCCTCTTTCCAAAACTCTTGCTTTCTCCTCCCTAACAACCCCATCTATAAACATAATAAACAACCATGGAGACATCACACACCCCTGCCGCAAACCTACATTCACTGAGTACCAATCACTTTTCTCTCTTCCTACATGTACACATGCCTTACATCCTCGATAAAAACTTTTCACTGCTTCTAACAACTTGCCTCCCACACCATATATTCTTAATACCTTCCACAGAGCATCTCTATCAACTCTATCATATGCCTTCTCCAGATCCATAAATGCTACATACAAATCCATTTGCTTTTCTAGGTATTTCTCACATACATTCTTCTAAGCAAACACCTGATCCACACATCCTCTATCACTTCTAAAACCAAACTGCTCTTCCCCAATCTGATGCTCTGTACATGCCTTCACCCTCTCAATCAATACCCTCCCATGTAACTTACCAGGAATATTCATCAAACTTATACCTCTGGGCATTTGTATACATAAATGCCCATACACACACATTTACATACATATACATATCAACATATACATACATGTACATACACATATACAGACCAATACATATATACACATGTACATATTCATACTTGCTTGCCTTTCTCCATTCCTGTCATTACCCCGCCACACAGGAAATAGCATCGCTATCCCCTGCTTCAGTGAGGAAGCGTCAGGAAAACAGACAAAAAGGCCACATTTGTTCACACTCAGTCTCTAGCTGTCATGTGCAATGCACTGAAACCACAGTTCCATTTCCAGGATATTCATTGTAAGTAGAGATCATGAAGTGCCTGGGAATTAGCAGAACGTATGTATAATGCCACTGTATAAAGGCAAAGGGGTTAAAGGTGAGAGTTCAAACTAATGAAGCATATATTTGCTGAGTATACCTGGTAAGTTGTATGGGAAGGTATTGATTAAGAGGGTGGAGGTATGTACAGAGCATCAGACTGGGGAAGAGCAGTGTGGTTTCAGAAGTGGTAGAGAATATGTGGATCAGATGTTTGCTTTAAAGAATGTGAGAAATTCTTAGAAAAACAGTTGGATATGTACGTGGCATTTATGGATCTGGAGAAGGCTAACTAACTATGCAGTATCTCACAATCAACTAACTACACGGTATCTCACAACTAACTAACTATATAGTATCTCAGGAATTTGTCAGTATAGAGGTGTGAATTAGGGGTTGTGTGAGTGGCCACTACAGCTTACCTTGACTCGGTCCAACTGAGAGAGATGGGCATGTCGTACATCATCCAGTCTTTTAGTGAGGGCCTTCAACTCCTCCTCTATCCGCTGGTTCTCCCGCTCCACACCCATGATGTGCTCACTTATTAATTCCAAACTGGACTGGAGGCTGTAATCATTAAACCTTTATCATATGGATGTTATCTGCCTGTTTCTAATGGGCCATATCAAGCATCTATATGATGAATAACAAAACTCAGCAACAAATGACAAAAACATAGTACAATGATGAGAGCAGATCAATATATACATTTATACCTTTAGCTTATACTTTACAATGTGTGTGTGTAGAGCATGCTGCATTAACATCATCAAAGACATAGAAGAAAGAATATTGATCACTCACCTGCTGCGTGTCATAAAGGCAACAAAGAGGGGAGGGAGCATGACTGGAAATCCTGAAAAATAGCTATGCAAGAGGATCTAAGCGAGGCAGAATTTTTCTCCATGTCACAAAAGAAAAACTAGTAGTAAGAAGGAAAGTATAACTTTTTAATGCCAAATGATCTGATGTGCTTCCTCTGTAAAGCAAAGGTGAAGAGAAATAAGAACAACCAATCATGAAACAGAGAAAGTCTGTAATAAGTACTTTGGTTGTAATTACCTAATGTGTACTGTACAGGGTGAGAGTTTTACACTCGTGGGGCTCAATCATCTGAGCACTCTCTACTATCATACAACCCCTTGAATTTATGTATGCTGTCTGCATTAACCATGTCCTCAGTCAATCTGTTCCTATCATCCACCTTTCTTATACAGTACTTTAAAAATAATTCTTCACATCCTTATTTACAAGTTTCTTATTTAAATTGCATACTATGTTCTCTGATTCCTTTATTCATGCACCTCTAAAAATACTGTCCACTGTCCATTTTGTTGAGCTCTTTAAAAAATCTAAAGGCTGCGATCAGGTCACCCTTCACTCTTCTCTCTTCCATGGTGGATACATCTAAAGCCTCCAGCCTTTCCCTGAAGCTTATCTCTCTTAATTCTGGCACAATCTTAGTTACCCTGCTCTGGACCTTCTATATGAATTCTTTGTGCTTCTTTAAGTGTGGTGACCAAACCTGAGAAGCATACGCAAGTTTTGGCATACAAAATATAGTGCAATACAGTGAAATTCAAGAGGAATGTGGTAAGGTGGGCAAAATACACCAGTAACACTGTATGATACCCAATCAGCTAATGAACTTTGTCTGTATTAGCAGTTTATTGGTTTTCTGTAAGCATTTTTATAATTTTGTTTTGCAATATCTATTCTGGTGATGCAATTACATACTTTTTTAGTTCATTAAGCATTACTTGGAGTCAGCATTTTGAAGATGAATTTAACATGGGTATATATATATGGGAGGGTATAGATTGAGAGGGTGAAGGCATGTACAGAGCATCAGATTGGGGAAGAGCAGTGTGGTTTCAGAAGTGGTAGAGGATGTGTAGATCAGGTGTTTGCTTTGAAGAATGTATGTGAGAAATACTTAGAAAAGCAAATGGATTTGTATGTAGCATTTATGGATCTGGAGAAGACATATGACAGAGTTGATAGAGATGCTCTGTGGAAGGTATTAAGAATATATGGTGTGGGAGGCAAGTTAGAAGCAGTGAAAAGTTTTTATCGAGGATGTAAGGCATGAGTACGGGTAGGAAGAGAGAAAAGTGATTGGTTCTCAGTGAATGTAGGTTTGCGGCAGGGGTGTGTGATGTCTCCATGGTTGTTTAATTTGTTTATGGATGGGGCTGTTAGGGAGGTGAATGCAAGAGTTTTGGAAAGAGGGGCAAGTATGCAGTCTGTTGTGGATGAGAGAGCTTGGAAAGTGAGTCAGTTGTTGTTCGCTGATGACACAACGCTGGTGGCTGATTCATGTGAGAAACTGCAAAAGCTGGTGACTGAGTTTGGTAAAGTGTGTGAAACAAGAAAGCTGAGAGTAAATGTGAATAAGAGCAAGGTTATTAGGTAAAGTAGGGTTGAGGGTCAAGTCAATTGGGAGGTAAGTTTGAATGGAGAAAAACTGGAGGAAGTGAAGTGTTTTAGATATCTGGGAGTGGATTTGGCAGCAGATGGAACCATGGAAGTGGAAGTGAATCATAGGGTGGGGGAGGGGGTGAAAATTCAGGGTGCATTTAGGAATGTGTGGAAGTTGAGAGCATTATTTCAGAAAGCAAAAATGGGTATGTTTGAAGGAATAGTGGTTCCAATATTGTTATATGGTTGCGAGGCATGGGCTATGGATAGAGTTGTGTGCAGGAGGGTGGATGTGCTAGAAATGAGATGTTTGAGGACAATATGTGGTGTGAGGTGGTTTGATTGAGTAAGTAATAATAGGGTCAGACAGATGTGTGGTAATAAAAAGAGTGTTGTTGAGAGAGCAGAGGAGGGTGTTTTGAAATGGTTTGGTCACATGGAGAGAATGAGTGGGGAAAGATTGACAAAGAGGATATATGTGTCGGAGGTGGAGGGAACGAGGAGAAGTGGGAGACCAAACTGGAGGTGGAAAGATGGAGTGAAAAAGATTTTGAGTGATTGGGGCCTGAACATGCAGGAGGGTAAAAGGCGTGCAAGGAATAGAGTGAATTGGAACGATGTGGTATACCGGGATCAACATGCTGTCAGTGGATTGAACCAGGGCATGTGAAGCATCTGGGGTAAACCATGGAAAGTTCTGTGGGGCCTGGATGTGGAAAGGGAGCTGTGGTTTCGGTGCATTATTACATGACAGCTAGAGACTGAGTGTGAACGAATGTGGTCTTTGTTGTCTTTTCCTAGCGCTACCTCACACACATGAGGGGGGGAGGGGGTTGTTATTTCATGTGTGGCGAGGTGGCGATGAGAATGAATAAAGGCAGACAGTATGAATTATGTACATGTGTATATATGTATTTGCCTGTGTGTGTATATGTATATGTTGAGATGTATAGGTATGTATACTTGCGTGTGTGGACGTGTATGTATATACATGTGTATGTGGGTGGGTTGGGCCATTCTTTCATCTGTTTCCTTGCGCTACCTCGCTAACGCGGGAGACAGCGACAAAACAAAATAAATAAATAAATAAAATAAATATTCATAATATCATTCTCACTACAAAATGAAGTTCTTTTTATAGGTTTTGGTATTGATTGCTGCCAAGCTACCCAAAGTGGTATGGTTGTGCATTTGGCATGATTGCCCAATAAAACTCTCTAAGTACACACAAAATCAAAATGCTGGCATAACTGATTTAATATTTTGGTAATCCTGTGTCAGAGGTGGCACAGGAAGAGATATGATGGCAAAGATAATTATTCAAAAATGTTGGCTCTACATTATTTATAATTTTTTAGTCAGCAGTAGTTGGGAGGCAGCCAACAACCAGGAAGGTATATAATGATTACTACTCGCCTGGTTATTGGTAGGGTTAGTGACAGCTGTGTGGTGAGTCAGCACATCAGTGGTTGTCAAGCTGCACTCCTCTGACCCAGGTAGCAGTCTTTTCTTTCTGCTTTACCCACATATGGACCACTGGCATTCTGTCTACAAACATATGTCTTGTCATACATAACACAACAACTCTAAACTTTCACAACTCATTCTTCATAACTCTAGATTTTCCTGTGGTGAGCATCATGTGCTAGCCCTCCCTTCTGGCTGTAGATGGATGTAGTTGGTAGTTAGGCAGGAGTGTTAGGTAAAAAATGGGTAAAACTGGTAGGTAAGAGCATTAGGCAGGAGCCTCTGCAAACACTGTGCTAAAGTTGCCCTGTGCCGGTGGCCTGTTAAGGGTGAGGCACTAAAGGCTAAGAAGCAGCACGGAAGTTCACTTGTTATGGTGACTACTGCTGTGGCCACCCCCTTGTGGGAATTCTAGTTACGAACAGGCATCAGAGATGTAGGTAAATAGTAGTAGGATATGAATAGCCAGCTAAATATTTCTTTATCCATTTACTTGAAAACTATTCTGATAATTGCCAGCAGACACTTTGTCTCCTTAGCTAGTCTCCTAATTGTAAGAATGGTAAAACAAAGATGCTGGTGAAGATGTGATACTAAGGTGTGATGCACAAGTGAAATTAGAGAGACGAGGAAGTGAGTCCACTGTCCGAGAACTTGTCACTTCTGCTGACAAAGCGCATGAAACTCATTAAACCAAGAGGGAGACAAGTAAAGTACATTATACACTGACATTACATGTAGCAATACATGAGACACATTAGAGTATGATACTTATGGATACATAACATAAACCTCCTCCACTAATATGGAACTCTGGCAACAGGGTAGGGATGACATCTATTCTCAAGTTCCTTTCACACACACAATCCAAAAGCTTACATTCTGCTCAGTATTAATCATACTAAGGCCATCTTTTGCTTTATCCCATCCTCATTACTTTACATTTGCTAGCCTAAATTTCATCGGCCATTTCAGACGAACTTTAGAGTCTGTTTAAGTCCCCTTTTAAGCTGATGCAATCCTCCTTGCCTTTGATTTATGCATCATCTGGAAACATATTCAGGTAGGTTTTGACACTTTCTGGCAAGTAATTAATGTAGATCAAGAAGAGTAATGGTCCCAAAACTAAACCCTGTGGCACTCCTCTGGTCACCTTAACCCATATGGAAAAGGCTCCTCTGACATGTGTCCTTTATTCCCTTCCACTGAGATAATCTTCCATCCAATGAAGGGGTTTACCCCCTTATCCCTGCTTAATGATTCAGCTTCATAAGCAGCCTCCTAGGTGGTACAGTGTCAGATGTCTTTTGGCAGTCCATATACAGAGTGCGCACCCAGCCTTCCTTTTTGTCCAAGATGAAACCTGCTCTTTCGTAAATCTCTAACACGTTAGTTATACATAACCTCCTTTCCCAAAAACCATGCTGTCTCTTACTTAGGAAATTTCTTCCCAAGAAGTCATCCACTTACTATACAATAATCTTTTCCAGATCCTTACACACCAAACTTGTTTGTGAGACTAGCCTGCAGTTCAGCGCCTATTCCTGGTCTCCTGTCCTATTCTTTCTCCCCTATCCCTGGGGATAGGGGAGAAAGAATACTTCCCACGTATTCCCTGCGTGTCGTAGAAGGCAACTAAAAGGGAAGGGAGCAGGGGGCTGGAAATCCTCCCCTCTCATTTTTTTTTTAATTTTCCAAAAGAAGGAACAGAGAAGGGGCCAGGTGAGGATATTCCCTCAAAGGCCCAGTCCTCTGTTCTTAACGCTACCTCGCTATCACGGGAAATGGCGAATAGTATGAAAAAATATATATATATATATATATATATATATATATATATATATATATATATATATATATATAGGGGGATAGGGGAGAAAGAATACTTCCCACGTATTCCCTGCGTGTCGTAGAAGGCGACTAAAAGGGGAGGGAGCGGGGGGCTGGAAATCCTCCCCTCTCTTTTTTTTTTCCAAAAGAAGGAACAGAGAAGGGAGCCAGGTGAGGATATTCCCTCAAAGGCCCAGTCCTCTGTTCTTAACGCTACCCTCGCTAATGCGGTAAATGGCGAATAGCATGAAAAAAAAATATATATATATATATATATATATATATATATATATATATATATATATATATATACATATATATATATATATATATATATATATATATATATATATATATATATATATATATATATATATATATATATTATCCCTGGGGATAGGGGATTAAGAATACTTCCCACGTATTCCCTGCGTGTCGTAGAAGGCGACTAAAAGGGGGGGGAGCGGGGGGCTGGAAATCCTCCCCTCTCGGTTTTTTTTTTTTTTTTTTTCAATTTTCCAAAGAAGGAACAGAGAATTGGGCCAGGTGAGGGTATTCCCTCATAGGCCCAGTCCTCTGTTCTTAACGCTACCTCGCTAATGCGGGAAATGGCGAATAGTTTGAAAGAAAGATATATATATATATATATATATATTTTTTTTTTTTTTTTTTTTATACTTTGTCGCTGTCTCCCGCGTTTGCGAGGTAGCGCAAGGAAACAGACGAAAGAAATGGCCCAACCCCCCCATACACATGTACATACACACGTCCACACACGCAAATATACATACCTACACAGCTTTCCATGGTTTACCCCGGACGCTTCACATGCCTTGATTCAATCCACTGACAGCACGTCAACCCCTGTATACCACATCGCTCCAATTCACTCTATTCCTTGCCCTCCTTTCACCCTCCTGCATGTTCAGGCCCCGATCACACAAAATCCTTTTCACTCCATCTTTCCACCTCCAATTTGGTCTCCCTCTTCTCCTCGTTCCCTCCACCTCCGACACATATATCCTCTTGGTCAATCTTTCCTCACTCATTCTCTCCATGTGCCCAAACCATTTCAAAACACCCTCTTCTGCTCTCTCAACCACGCTCTTTTTATTTCCACACATCTCTCTTACCTTACGTTACTTACTCGATCAAACCACCTCACACCACACATTGTCCTCAAACATCTCATTTCCAGCACATCCATCCTCCTGCGCACAACTCTATCCATAGCCCACGCCGCGCAACCATTCTTCATTGTTTGATTCCTCTTCGTCACTTCTTTCTTTACCATTTTTGAGTTCCAAGAGAAGGTTCTCGACTTCGTACTCATTACTTCTACGCTCCAGCTCTTTAGCACCCCTCCGCCCACCCTATGTTCCACTTCCGCGTCCATGGTTCATGCTGCGGCCTAGGTTCATTCTCCCTGATATCTTATTCACTGTTACGTCTACTGTGTGTTGCTCCATGCTATACTGACACATCCATGGACGTGACACGCTTACAAGTCGGGAAAGTTGTCCGGGAGCGGTGGACTTATGGGTCGCGGTTCGGGCGGCGTGCACAATAGGGTCTTTAGCTGGATCATGAGGAGGATGTGGAGATATGGTCATGATGAACAATGAGAGGGAGGAAGATGAGTTATTATTAGGTCGATTACGATGAGAGCGAAGCCTAATTAGTATGCTTTCGGGCCAAGCGGGCCTTTTCGAGGGCGGCTCAGCCCAAATAAAAAGTAAGAAGCAAAAAAAAAAAAAATAGAAGAAACAGAAAAAAGAAAAAAAGACAATGCTCAAAACAAAAATAGACCAAACGAACAAAAAATCACAAAACAACGGAAAAAAAAAGCAAAAGAACAAAAACCAGACAAAAGAAAAAAAACCACCCACAACACACAACAAAAAAGAACGAAAAAGAGCCCACACAAAGTACAACAAAAAAAAAAAAAAATAGAGAGTAAAACAAAAAACAACACAAAAAAATAACCCACAAAAAAAACACAGAAAAACAAAAATCAAAAAAAAAAAATAAAAAAAAAAGAAAAAGATGACCACAATAAAAAAAAACAAGACCAACAAAAAAAATACAGCATATAAATAGAAAAACAAAACACATAAAGTTAGACAAATAAAAAAAAGAGAGAAGATAAAACAAAAAAAGAAAAAAAAGAAAAAAAAAAAAACCGGAAGAAAAATAAAAGAAACAAAAAAAAACCAGCAACAGCAGAAGCACCCCGAATAAAAACAAAGAAAGCAAACACAACAGAAAACACGGGTAAAAAAAAAAAAACACAAAAAAAAAACAACAAAAAACGCCACCAAAAAAAACAAAACAACAACGCAACAAAAAGCGAAAAAAGACACAACGAACAACACAGAAAAAAAACAGAATAAAGAAACACAAGAGAGCCCAAAGCAACACAACAAATAAGGGAAAAAACAAAAGAAAAAAAACAAAGAACAAAAACGAAAAAGGAAAGAAAACAAATAACGAAAGAAAAAGAGAACAGACCCAAAACCCACCAAGAAGAGCCACACCAAGAGCGTACCGCACCGCCCCCCCTCCTCCCCCCCTTACCTCCCCCCCCCCCTCCTACCCCTCTCCCCCCCCCCCCCCCCCCCCCCCACCCCCCCTCTCCCCCCTCCCCCCCCCCCCCCCATCCCCTCCCCCCCCCCCCCCTACCCCCCCCCCCCCTCCCCTACACCCTCCCCCCCCCCCCTATACCCCTCCCCCCTCCTCCCCCCCCCCCCCCCCCACTCCCCCCCCTCTACCCCCCCCGCCTCCCCCCCCCCACCCTCCCCCCCCCCGCCCCCCCCCCCCCTCCCCCCCCTCCCCCCTCCTCCCCTCCTCCCCCCCCCCCCCTCCCATCCCCCCCTCTTTCCCCCCTCCCTCCCCCCCCCCCCCTCTCCCCCCCCCCCCCCCCCCTCCTCCCCACCCCCCCCCTCTCCCCCTTCCCCCCCCCCCCCCCCCCTTCCCTCCCCCCCCCCCTCCACTAACATCCCCATCCATAATACAATATTAAAACAACCATGGAGACATCACACACCCCTGATCAAACATCACATTCACTGAGGAACCAATCACTTTCTCCTTTCCTACACGTACACATGCCTTTTACATTCTAAATAAAAACTTTTAACTGCTTCTAACAACTCTGCCTCCCACCACCATATATTCTGAATACCTTCCACAGGAAGCATCTTCTATCAACTATATCCATATGCCTTTTTCCAGATCCAAAAATGCTTCAGACAAATACATTTGGCTTTTCTAAGTATTTCTCACATACATTCTTCTAGCAAAACACTGAATCCACACATCCTCTTACCACTTCTGAAACCACAATGCTCTTCCCCATTCTGATGCTCTGCACATGCCTTCTACCCTCTCAATCAAACCCTCCCATATAATTTACCAGGATACTCATCCAAACTTATACATCTGTAATTTGAGCACTCATCTTATCCCTTTGCCTTTGTAACAATGGCACTATGAACGCATTCGCCAATCCTCAGGCACCTCACCATGGAGTCATAATACCATTATAATAAACCCTTACCAACAGTCAATAATACAGTCACCCCCCTTTTTTTATTAAATTCACTGAATACCATCAAACCTGCTGCTTGCCGGCTTTCATCTTCCGCAAAAGGCTTTTACTACCTCTTCTCTGTTTACCAATTCATTTTCCATTACCTTCTCACTGTTGCACACAACCTTGACCAAAACACCCTTAATTATCTGCCACTCTATCATCAAACACCATTCAATACCTTCAAAATACTCACTCCTTCTCCTTCTCCATCACATCCTTGTTAGTTTATATAGATTATAATATATTCATATATATATAGTATATATTATATATTATAAATATATATATATATTATATTTTTTTTTTTTCCATAATATTCGCCATTTCCCGCAATAGCGAAGGTTTTGGTTAAGAAACAGAGGACTGGGCATTTGAGGAATATCTCACCTGGCCCCCTCTCTGTTCCTTCTTTTGGAAAAATTAAAAAAAAACGAAAAGAGGGGAGTATTTCCAGACCCCCGCTCCCTTCCCTTTTTTGTCGCCTTCTACGACACGCGGGAATAGTGGGAAGTATTCTTCTACCCTATCCCCAGGGTTAATATTATCTATATATATATTATATTATATATATATTATATATTATATATATTATTAATATATATATCTCATATATATATATTGGGGGGTTTTTAATGGAGAAAAAAATGGTGGGAAGTTGAAGTGTTTTAGATATCTGGGAGTGGATTTGGCAGTGGATGGAAACATGAAGTTGGAAGTGAATCATAGGGTTGGGGGAGGGGGCTAAAGTTTGAGTGCGTTGAAGAATGTGTGGAAGTCGAGAATATTATATCGGAAAGCAAAAATGGGTACGTCGTGAAGGATAGTAGTTCCGACAATGTATTTTGGTTGCAGCTGTTGGCTATGGATAGAGTTTGCCGTGGTGGGTGGATGTCTGGAAATGAGATGTTTGAGACAAAATGTGGTGTGAGGTCGTTTGGATCGAGTAAGAGTGGTAATAGGGTAAGAGAGATGTGTGGTAATATAAAAAAAAGTGTTGCGGCTTGAGAGAGCAGAAGAGGGTGTTTTCAAATGGTTTGGTTTACATGGGAGTGAATGAAGTGGAGGGGATAGATTGACTAAGAGGATTATATGTGTCAGAGGTGAAAAGGGGAAAGAGGAGGAAGGGGAGACCAAATTGGAGGTGGAAGATGGAGTGAAAAAGATTTTGAGTGATCAGGGCCTGACAAGCAGGAGGGTGATAGGTGGCAAGGAATAAGTGGGGAATTGAAAAGCTGTGAATACCCCGGGGGTCAACGTGCTGTCAATGGATTGAAAATAGGGCAACGTAAGCATCTGGGTAATTTTTTATTTATTTATTTTTTTTTTTTTTTGCGCTGTTCCGCGTTGCAAAGGGTAGCGGGGGAAACAGAGAAAGAAAGGGCCCCAAAACCCCCCATACCATGTAAACACACTCCACACAGAAATATACATCCTACACAGCTTTCCTGGTTTACCCCGACCTTCAATCCCATTCAACCCACTGACGCAGTAACCCGGTCCCACAGCTCCTTTCACCTATTTCCTTCCCTCCTTCACCCTCCTGCTTTTCAGGCCCCGATACACAAAATTTTTTTTCACTCCATCTTTCCCCCCCTCAAATTTGGTCCCCCTTCCCCTTTTCCCCTCCACCTCCGACCATATATCCTCTGGTCAATCTTTCCTCATCTTCTCTCATGTGCCCAAAAACCATTCAAAACACCCTTCGCTCTCTAACCACGCTCTTTTTATTCCCACATCTCTCTTCCCCTTTTGTTATTTACTGATCAAACCCCCCTACCCACATTGCCCCAAACTTCATTTCCGACATCCATCCTCCTGCCACAATTATCCAACCCCACCCCTGAAAACCATAAAACATTGTTGGAACCTTTCCTTAAAAACATACCCTTTTTGTTTCCAGATAATGTTAGACTTCCACAATTCTTCAAGGCTCCCAGAATTTGCCCCCTCCCCCCCCTATGATCCATTTCCCGCCCCCTTTGGTTCCATCCACTCCCAGTCCACTCCCAAAAATTCTAAAACACTTCACTTCCCCGTTTTTCTCCATTCAAATCACCCCCCAATTTGATTTGCCCCTAAACCCTACGTCCCTAAAAACCCTTTGCTCTTATTATTTTTTCTTTTTCTTTCTTTTTCACACATTTTACCAAAAAATCCTCACCAGCTTTTGCATTTCTCACATAAATCGCCCCAAATTTGTTCATCAGCAACAAAAACTGACTACTCCCAAGCTTCTATCCACAAACAGACTGCATATTTGCCCCTCTTTCCAAAACTCGCTTTCTCCCCCCCCCTAACAAAACCCCCTTAAACAAAAAAACAACTGGAGAATCCACACCCTCCCGAAAAACCTATTTTCCTGAGTCCAAATCATTTTCTCTCTTCCTCATGTAACATGCCTTCTCCTCGATAAAAAATTTTTTCACTGCTTCTAACAATTGTCTCCCCACCATATATTTTTAAAACCCTTTCCCACGAGATCTTTCAACCTATCATATCCCTTCTCCAGACCAAAAATGCTAATACAAATCCATTTGCTTTTCTAGGTATTTCTCACATACATTCTTCTAAGCAAACACCTGATCCACACATCCTCTATCACTTCTAAAACCAAACTGCTCTTCCCCAATCTGATGCTCTGTACATGCCTTCACCCTCTCAATCAATACCCTCCCATGTAACTTACCAGGAATATTCATCAAACTTATACCTCTGGGCATTTGTATACATAAATGCCCATACACACACATTTACATACATATACATATCAACATATACATACATGTACATACACATATACAGACCAATACATATATACACATGTACATATTCATACTTGCTTGCCTTCCTCCATTCCTGTCATTACCCCGCCATACAGGAAATAGCATCGCTATCCCCTGCTTCAGTGAGGAAGCGTCAGGAAAACAGACAAAAAGGCCACATTTGTTCACTTTCAGTCTCTAGCTGTCATGTGCAATGCACTGAAACCACAGTTCCATTTCCAGGATATTCATTGTAAGTAGAGATCATGAAGTGCCTGGGAATTAGCAGAACGTATGTATAATGCCACTGTATAAAGGCAAAGGGGTTAAAGGTGAGAGTTCAAACTAATGAAGCATATATTTGCTGAGTATACCTGGTAAGTTGTATGGGAAGGTATTGATTAAGAGGGTGGAGGTATGTACAGAGCATCAGACTGGGGAAGAGCAGTGTGGTTTCAGAAGTGGTAGAGAATATGTGGATCAGATGTTTGCTTTAAAGAATGTGAGAAATTCTTAGAAAAACAGTTGGATATGTATGTGGCATTTATGGATCTGGAGAAGGCTAACTAACTATGCAGTATCTCACAATCAACTAACTACACGGTATCTCACAACTAACTAACTATATAGTATCTCAGGAATTTGTCAGTATAGAGGTGTGAATTAGGGGTTGTGTGAGTGGCCACTACAGCTTACCTTGACTCGGTCCAACTGAGAGAGATGGGCATGTCGTACATCATCCAGTCTTTTAGTGAGGGCCTTCAACTCCTCCTCTATCCGCTGGTTCTCCAGCTCCACACCCATGATGTGCTCACTTATTAATTCCAAACTGGACTGGAGGCTGTAATCATTAAACCTTTATCATATGGATGTTATCTGCCTGTTTCTAATGGGCCATATCAAGCATCTATATGATGAATAACAAAACTCAGCAACAAATGACAAAAACATAGTACAATGATGAGAGCAGATCAATATATACATTTATACCTTTAGCTTATACTTTACAATGTGTGTGTGTGTAGAGCATGCTGCATTAACATCATCAAAGACATAGAAGAAAGAATATTGATCACTCACCTGCTGCGTGTCATAAAGGCAACAAAGAGGGGAGGGAGCATGACTGGAAATCCTGAAAAATAGCTATGCAAGAGGATCTAAGCGAGGCAGAATTTTTCTCCATGTCACAAAAGAAAAACTAGTAGTAAGAAGGAAAGTATAACTTTTTAATGCCAAATGATTTGATGTGCTTCCTCTGTAAAGCAAAGGTGAAGAGAAATAAGAACAACCAATCATGAAACAGAGAAAGTCTGTAATAAGTACTTTGGTTGTAATTACCTAATGTGTACTGTACAGGGTGAGAGTTTTACACTCGTGGGGCTCAATCATCTGAGCACTCTCTACTATCATACAACCCCTTGAATTTATGTATGCTGTCTGCATTAACCATGTCCTCAGTCAATCTGTTCCTATCATCCACCTTTCTTATACAGTACTTTAAAAATAATTCTTCACATCCTTATTTACAAGTTTCTTACTTAAATTGCATACTATGTTCTCTGATTCCTTTATTCATGCACCTCTAAAAATACTGTCCACTGTCCATTTCGTTGAGCTCTTTAAAAAATCTAAAGGCTGCGATCAGGTCACCCTTCACTCTTCTCTCTTCCATGGTGGATACATCTAAAGCCTCCAGCCTTTCCCTGAAGCTTATCTCTCTTAATTCTGGCACAATCTTAGTTACCCTGCTCTGGACCTTCTATATGAATTCTTTGTGCTTCTTTAAGTGTGGTGACCAAACCTGAGAAGCATACGCAAGTTTTGGCATACAAAATATAGTGCAATACAGTGAAATTCAAGAGGAATGTGGTAAGGTGGGCAAAATACACCAGTAACACTGTATGATACCCAATCAGCTAATGAACTTTGTCTGTATTAGCAGTTTATTGGTTTTCTGTAAGCATTTTTATAATTTTGTTTTGCAATATCTATTCTGGTGATGCAATTACATACTTTTTTAGTTCATTAAGCATTACTTGGAGTCAGCATTTTGAAGATGAATTTAACATGGGTATATATATATGGGAGGGTATAGATTGAGAGGGTGAAGGCATGTACAGAGCATCAGATTGGGGAAGAGCAGTGTGGTTTCAGAAGTGGTAGAGGATGTGTAGATCAGGTGTTTGCTTTGAAGAATGTATGTGAGAAATACTTAGAAAAGCAAATGGATTTGTATGTAGCATTTATGGATCTGGAGAAGACATATGACAGAGTTGATAGAGATGCTCTGTGGAAGGTATTAAGAATATATGGTGTGGGAGGCAAGTTAGAAGCAGTGAAAAGTTTTTATCGAGGATGTAAGGCATGAGTACGGGTAGGAAGAGAGAAAAGTGATTGGTTCTCAGTGAATGTAGGTTTGCGGCAGGGGTGTGTGATGTCTCCATGGTTGTTTAATTTGTTTATGGATGGGGCTGTTAGGGAGGTGAATGCAAGAGTTTTGGAAAGAGGGGCAAGTATGCAGTCTGTTGTGGATGAGAGAGCTTGGAAAGTGAGTCAGTTGTTGTTCGCTGATGACACAACGCTGGTGGCTGATTCATGTGAGAAACTGCAAAAGCTGGTGACTGAGTTTGGTAAAGTGTGTGAAACAAGAAAGCTGAGAGTAAATGTGAATAAGAGCAAGGTTATTAGGTAAAGTAGGGTTGAGGGTCAAGTCAATTGGGAGGTAAGTTTGAATGGAGAAAAACTGGAGGAAGTGAAGTGTTTTAGATATCTGGGAGTGGATTTGGCAGCAGATGGAACCATGGAAGTGGAAGTGAATCATAGGGTGGGGGAGGGGGTGAAAATTCAGGGTGCATTTAGGAATGTGTGGAAGTTGAGAGCATTATTTCAGAAAGCAAAAATGGGTATGTTTGAAGGAATAGTGGTTCCAATATTGTTATATGGTTGCGAGGCATGGGCTATGGATAGAGTTGTGTGCAGGAGGGTGGATGTGCTAGAAATGAGATGTTTGAGGACAATATGTGGTGTGAGGTGGTTTGATTGAGTAAGTAATAATAGGGTCAGACAGATGTGTGGTAATAAAAAGAGTGTTGTTGAGAGAGCAGAGGAGGGTGTTTTGAAATGGTTTGGTCACATGGAGAGAATGAGTGGGGAAAGATTGACAAAGAGGATATATGTGTCGGAGGTGGAGGGAACGAGGAGAAGTGGGAGACCAAACTGGAGGTGGAAAGATGGAGTGAAAAAGATTTTGAGTGATTGGGGCCTGAACATGCAGGAGGGTAAAAGGCGTGCAAGGAATAGAGTGAATTGGAACGATGTGGTATACCGGGATCAACATGCTGTCAGTGGATTGAACCAGGGCATGTGAAGCATCTGGGGTAAACCATGGAAAGTTCTGTGGGGCCTGGATGTGGAAAGGGAGCTGTGGTTTCGGTGCATTATTACATGACAGCTAGAGACTGAGTGTGAACGAATGTGGTCTTTGTTGTCTTTTCCTAGCGCTACCTCACACACATGAGGGGGGGAGGGGGTTGTTATTTCATGTGTGGCGAGGTGGCGATGAGAATGAATAAAGGCAGACAGTATGAATTATGTACATGTGTATATATGTATTTGCCTGTGTGTGTATATGTATATGTTGAGATGTATAGGTATGTATACTTGCGTGTGTGGACGTGTATGTATATACATGTGTATGTGGGTGGGTTGGGCCATTCTTTCATCTGTTTCCTTGCGCTACCTCGCTAACGCGGGAGACAGCGACAAAGCAAAATAAATAAATAAATAAATAAAATAAATATTCATAATATCATTCTCACTACAAAATGAAGTTCTTTTTATAGGTTTTGGTATTGATTGCTGCCAAGCTACCCAAAGTGGTATGGTTGTGCATTTGGCATGATTGCCAAATAAAACTCTCTAAGTACACACAAAATCAAAATGCTGGCATAACTGATTTAATATTTTGGTAATCCTGTGTCAGAGGTGGCACAGGAAGAGATATGATGGCAAAGATAATTATTCAAAAATGTTGGCTCTACATTATTTATAATTTTTTAGTCAGCAGTAGTTGGGAGGCAGCCAACAACCAGGAAGGTATATAATGATTACTACTCGCCTGGTTATTGGTAGGGTTAGTGACAGCTGTGTGGTGAGTCAGCACATCAGTGGTTGTCAAGCTGCACTCCTCTGACCCAGGTAGCAGTCTTTTCTTTCTGCTTTACCCACATATGGACCACTGGCATTCTGTCTACAAACATATGTCTTGTCATACATAACACAACAACTCTAAACTTTCACAACTCATTCTTCATAACTCTAGATTTTCCTGTGGTGAGCATCATGTGCTAGCCCTCCCTTCTGGCTGTAGATGGATGTAGTTGGTAGTTAGGCAGGAGTGTTAGGTAAAAAATGGGTAAAACTGGTAGGTAAGAGCATTAGGCAGGAGCCTCTGCAAACACTGTGCTAAAGTTGCCCTATGCCGGTGGCCTGTTAAGGGTGAGGCACTAAAGGCTAAGAAGCAGCACTGAAGTTCACTTGTTATGGTGACTACTGCTGTGGCCACCCCCTTGTGGGAATTCTAGTTACGAACAGGCATCAGAGATGTAGGTAAATAGTAGTAGGATATGAATAGCCAGCTAAATATTTCTTTATCCATTTACTTGAAAACTATTCTGATAATTGCCAGCAGACACTTTGTCTCCTTAGCTAGTCTCCTAATTGTAAGAATGGTAAAACAAAGATGCTGGTGAAGATGTGATACTAAGGTGTGATGCACAAGTGAAATTAGAGAGACGAGGAAGTGAGTCCACTGTCCGAGAACTTGTCACTTCTGCTGACAAAGCGCATGAAACTCATTAAACCAAGAGGGAGACAAGTAAAGTACATTATACACTGACATTACATGTAGCAATACATGAGACACATTAGAGTATGATACTTACGGATACATAACATAAACCTCCTCCACTAATATGGAACTCTGGCAACAGGGTAGGGATGACATCTATTCTCAAGTTCCTTTCACACACACAATCCAAAAGCTTACATTCTGCTCAGTATTAATCATACTAAGGCCATCTTTTGCTTTATCCCATCCTCATTACTTTACATTTGCTAGCCTAAATTTCATCGGCCATTTCAGACAAACTTTAGAGTCTGTTTAAGTCCCCTTTTAAGCTGATGCAATCCTCCTTGCCTTTGATTTATGCATCATCTGGAAACATATTCAGGTAGGTTTTGACACTTTCTGGCAAGTAATTAATGTAGATCAAGAAGAGTAATGGTCCCAAAACTAAACCCTGTGGCACTCCTCTGGTCACCTTAACCCATATGGAAAAGGCTCCTCTGACATGTGTCCTTTATTCCCTTCCACTGAGATAATCTTCCATCCAATGAAGGGGTTTACCCCCTTATCCCTGCTTAATGATTCAGCTTCATAAGCAGCCTCCTAGGTGGTACAGTGTCAGATGTCTTTTGGCAGTCCATATACAGAGTGCGCACCCAGCCTTCCTTTTTGTCCAAGATGAAACCTGCTCTTTCGTAAATCTCTAACACGTTAGTTATACATAACCTCCTTTCCCAAAAACCATGCTGTCTCTTACTTAGGAAATTTCTTCCCAAGAAGTCATCCACTTACTATACAATAATCTTTTCCAGATCCTTACACACCAAACTTGTTTGTGAGACTAGCCTGCAGTTCAGCGCCTATTCCTGGTCTCCTGTCCTATTCTTTCTCCCCTATCCCTGGGGATAGGGGAGAAAGAATACTTCCCACGTATTCCCTGCGTGTCGTAGAAGGCAACTAAAAGGGAAGGGAGCAGGGGGCTGGAAATCCTCCCCTCTCATTTTTTTTTTAATTTTCCAAAAGAAGGAACAGAGAAGGGGCCAGGTGAGGATATTCCCTCAAAGGCCCAGTCCTCTGTTCTTAACGCTACCTCGCTATCGCGGGAAATGGCGAATAGTATGAAAAAATATATATATATATATATATATATATATATATATATATATATATATATATATATATATATATAGGGGGATAGGGGAGAAAGAATACTTCCCACGTATTCCCTGCGTGTCGTAGAAGGCGACTAAAAGGGGAGGGAGCAGGGGGCTGGAAATCCTCCCCTCTCTTTTTTTTTTTTCCAAAAGAAGGAACAGAGAAGGGAGCCAGGTGAGGATATTCCCTCAAAGGCCCAGTCCTCTGTTCTTAACGCTACCTCGCTAATGCGGTAAATGGCGAATAGCATGAAAAAAAAATATATATATATATATATATATATATATATATATATATATATATATATATATATACATATATATATATATATATATATATATATATATATATATATATATATATATATATATATATATATATATATATTATCCCTGGGGATAGGGGATTAAGAATACTTCCCACGTATTCCCTGCGTGTCGTAGAAGGCGACTAAAAGGGGGGGGAGCGGGGGGCTGGAAATCCTCCCCTCTCGGTTTTTTTTTTTTTTTTTTTTCAATTTTCCAAAAGAAGGAACAGAGAATTGGGCCAGGTGAGGGTATTCCCTCATAGGCCCAGTCCTCTGTTCTTAACGCTACCTCGCTAATGCGGGAAATGGCGAATAGTTTGAAAGAAAGATATATATATATATATATATATATTTTTTTTTTTTTTTTTTTATACTTTGTCGCTGTCTCCCGCGTTTGCGAGGTAGCGCAAGGAAACAGACGAAAGAAATGGCCCAACCCCCCCCATACACATGTACATACACACGTCCACACACGCAAATATACATACCTACACAGCTTTCCATGGTTTACCCCGGACGCTTCACATGCCTTGATTCAATCCACTGACAGCACGTCAACCCCTGTATACCACATCGCTCCAATTCACTCTATTCCTTGCCCTCCTTTCACCCTCCTGCATGTTCAGGCCCCGATCACACAAAATCCTTTTCACTCCATCTTTCCACCTCCAATTTGGTCTCCCTCTTCTCCTCGTTCCCTCCACCTCCGACACATATATCCTCTTGGTCAATCTTTCCTCACTCATTCTCTCCATGTGCCCAAACCATTTCAAAACACCCTCTTCTGCTCTCTCAACCACGCTCTTTTTATTTCCACACATCTCTCTTACCCTTACGTTACTTACTCGATCAAACCACCTCACACCACACATTGTCCTCAAACATCTCATTTCCAGCACATCCATCCTCCTGCGCACAACTCTATCCATAGCCCACGCCTCGCAACCATACAACATTGTTAGAACCACTATTCCTTCAAACATACCCATTTTTGCTTTCCAAGATAATGTTCTCGACTTCTACACATTCTTCAACGCTCCCAGAACTTTCGCCCCCTCCCCCACCCTATGATCCACTTCCGCTTCCATGGTTCCATCTGCTGCCAGATCCACTCCCAGATATCTAAAACACTTTACTTCCTCCAGTTTTTCTCCATTCAAACTTACCTCCCAATTGACTTGACCCTCAACCCTACTGTACCTAATAACCTTGCTCTTATTCACATTTACTCTTAACTTTCTTCTTTCACACACTTTACCAAACTCAGTCACCAGCTTCTGCAGTTTCTCACATGAATCAGCCACCAGCGCTGTATCATCAGCGAACAACAACTGACTCACTTCCTAAGCTCTCTCATCCACAAAAGACTTCATACTTGCCCCTCTTTCCAAAACTCTTGCATTCACCTCCCTAACAACCCCATCCATAAACAAATTAAACAACCATGGAGACATCACACACCCCTGCCTCAAACCTACATTCACTGAGAACCAATCACTTTCCTCTCTTCCTACACGTACACATGCCTTACATCCTAAATAAAAACTTTTCACTGCTTCTAACAACTTGCCTCCCACACCATATATTCTTAATACCTTCCACAGAGCATCTCTATCAACTCTATCATATGCCTTCTCCAGATCCAAAAATGCTACAGACAAATCCATTTGCTTTTCTAAGTATTTCTCACATACATTCTTCAAAGCAAACACCTGATCCACACATCCTCTACCACTTCTGAAACCACACTGCTCTTCCCCAATCTGATGCTCTGCACATGCCTTCACCCTCTCAATCAATACCCTCCCATATAATTTACCAGGAATACTCAACAAACTTATACCTCTGTAATTTGAGCACTCACTCTTATCCCCTTTGCCTTTGTACAATGGCACTATGCACGCATTCCGCCAATCCTCAGGCACCTCACCATGAGTCATACATACATTAAATAACCTTACCAACCAGTCAATAATACAGTCACCCCCTTTTTTAATAAATTCCACTGCAATACCATCCAAACCTGCTGCCTTGCCGGCTTTCATCTTCCGCAAAGCTTTTACTACCTCTTCTCTGTTTACCAAATCATTTTCCCTAACCTTCTCACTTTGCACACAACCTTGACCAAAACACCCTATATCTGCCACTCTATCATCAAACACATTCAACAAACCTTCAAAATACTCACTCCATCTCCTTCTCACATCACCACTACTTGTTATATATATATATATATATATATATATATATATATATATATATATATATATATATATATATATATATATTTTTTTTTTTTCATACTATTCGCCATTTCCCGCAATAGCGAGGTAGCGTTAAGAACAGAGGACTGGGCCTTTGAGGGAATATCCTCACCTGGCCCCCTTCTCTGTTCCTTCTTTTGGAAAATTAAAAAAAAACGAGAGGGGAGGATTTCCAGCCCCCCGCTCCCTTCCCTTTTAGTCGCCTTCTACGACACGCGGGGAATACGTGGGAAGTATTCTTTCTCCCCTATCCCCAGGGATAATATATATATATATATATATATATATATATATATATATATATATATATATATATATATATATATATATATATAATATATATTGGGTGTTTGAATGGAGAAAAACTGGAGGAAGTGAAGTGTTTTAGATATCTGGGAGTGGATTTGGCAGTGGATGGAACCATGGAAGTGGAAGTGAATCATAGGGTGGGGGAGGGGGCTAAAGTTCTGAGAGCGTTGAAGAATGTGTGGAAGTCGAGAATATTATCTCGGAAAGCAAAAATGGGTACGTTTGAAGGAATAGTAGTTCCGACAATGTCATATGGTTGCAAGCTGTTGGCTATGGATAGAGTTGTGCCGTGGTGGGTGGATGTCCTGGAAATGAGATGTTTGAGGACAAAATGTGGTGTGAGGTCGTTTGATCGAGTAAGTGGTAATAGGGTAAGAGAGATGTGTGGTAATAAAAAAAAAGTGTGCGGTTGAGAGAGCAGAAGAGGGTGTTTTCAAATGGTTTGGTTACATGGAGAGAATGAGTGAGGATAGATTGACTAAGAGGATATATGTGTCAGAGGTGAAGGGAACGAGGAGAAGTGGGAGACCAAATTGGAGGTGGAAAGATGGAGTGAAAAAGATTTTGAGTGATCAGGGCCTGAACAAGCAGGAGGGTGATAGGTGTGCAAGGAATAGAGTGAATTGAAAAGCTGTGGTATACCGGGGTCAACGTGCTGTCAATGGATTGAACTAGGGCACGTAAGCATCTGGGGTAAACTACGGAAAGTTGTGTGGGGCCTGGATGTGGAAAGGGAGCTGTGGTTTTGGTGCATTATTACATAACAGCTAGAGACTGAGTGTGAACGAATGTGGCCTTTGTTGTCTTTTCCTAGTGCTGCCTCGTATACATGAAGGGGAGGGGGTTGTTATTTCATGTGTGGCGGGGGTGGTGATGGGAATGGGTAAAGGCAGACAGTATGAATCATGTGCATGTATATATATGTATGTGTCTGTGTGTGTACATATATGTATACGTTGAGATGTATAGGTACGTATATTTGCATGTGTGGGCGTGTATGTATATACATGTGTATGTGGATGGGTTGGGCCATTCTTTCGTCTGTTTCCTTGCGCTACCTCGCTAACGCGGAACACAGCAACAAAGCAAAATAAGCAAATATATATATATATATATATATATATATATATATATATATATATATATATATATATATATATATATATATATATTTTTTATTATTTTGCTTTGTCGCTGTCTCCCGCGTTTGCGAGGTAGCGCAAGGAAACAGACGAAAGAAATGGCCCAACCCACCCCCATACACATGTATATACATACACGTCCACACACGCAAATACACATACCTATACATCTCAATGTACACATATATATACACACACAGACACATACATATATACCCATGCACACAATTCACACTGTCTGCCTTTATTCATTCCCATCGCCACCTCGCCACACATGGAATACCATCCCCCTCCCCCCCTCATGTGTGCGAGGTAGCGCTACGAAAAGACAACAAAGGCCCAATTTGTTCACACTCAGTCTCTAGCTGTCATGCAATAATGCCCGAAACCACAGCTCCCTTTCCACATCCAGGCCCCACACAACTTTCCATGGTTTACCCCAGACGCTTCACATGCCCTGATTCAATCCACTGACAGCACGTCGACCCCGGTATACCACATCGATCCAATTCGCGCTATTCCTTGCCCGCCTTTCACCCTCCTGCATGTTCAGGCCCCGATCACTCAAAATCTTTTTCACTCCATCTTTCCACCTCCAATTTGGTCTCCCACTTCTCCTCGTTCCCTCCACCTCCGACACATATATCCTCTTGGTCAATATTTCCTCACTCATTCTCTCCATGTGACCAAACCATTTCAAAACACCCTCTTCTGCTCTCTCAACCATGCTCTTTTTATTTCCACACATCTCTCTTACCCTTACATTACTTACTCGATCAAACCACCTCACACCACACATTGTCCTCAAACATCTCATTTCCAGCACGTCCACCCTTCTGCACACAACTCTATCTATAGCCCATGCCTCGCAACCATACAACATTGTTGGAACAACTATTCCTTCAAACATACCCATTTTTGTATATATATATATTCATTATTCATTTATTCATTTTGCTTTGTCGCTGTCTCCCAAGTTAGCGAGGTAGTGCAAGGAAACAGACGAAAGAGTGGCCCAACCCACCCACATACACATGTATATACATACGTGTCCACATACGCAAATATACATATATATACATATATATCTTAACATATACATATATATACATACATATACATATATACACATGTACATAATTCATACTGTCTGCCTCTATTCATTCCCATCGCCACCTCACCACACATGAAATAACAACCCCCTCCCCCTCATGTGTGCGAGGCAGCACTAGGAAAAGACAACAAAGGCCACATTCGTTCACACTCAGTCTCTAGCTGTCATGTAATAATGCACCGAAACCACAGCTCCCTTTCCACATCCAGGCCCCACAGAACTTTCCATTGTTTACCCCAGATGCTTCACATGCTCTAGTTCAATCCATTGACAGCACGTCGACCCTATTCCTTGCACGCCTTTCACCCTCCTGCATGTTCAGGCCCTGATCACTCAAAATCTTTTTCACTCCATCTTTCCACCTCCAATTTGGTCTCCCACTTCTCCTCATTCCCTCCACCTCTGACACATATATCCTCTTGGTCAATATTTCCTCACTCATTCTCTCCATGTGACCAAACCATTTCAAAACACCCTCTTCTGCTCTCTCAACCACACTCTTTTTATTACAACACATCTCTCTGACCCTATTGTTACTTACTTGATCAAACCACCTTACACCACATATTGTCCTCAAACATCTCATTTCCAGCACATCCACCCTCCTGTGCACAACTCTATCCATAGCCCATGCCTCGCAACCATACAACATTGTTGGAACCACTATTCCTTCAAACATACTCATTTTTGCTTTCCGAGATAATGTTCTCAACTTCCACACATTCTTCAACGCTCCCAGAATTTTTGCCCCCTCCCCCACCCTATGACTCACTTCCGCTTCCATGGTTCCATCCGCTGCCAAATCCACTCCTAGATATCTAAAACACTTCACTTCCTCCAGTTTTTCTCCATTCAAACTTACCTCCCAATTGACTTGACCATCAACTCTACTGTACCTAATAACCTTGCTCTTATTCACATTTACTCTCAACTTTCTTCTTTCACACACTTTACCAAACTCACTCACCAGCTCCTGCTGTTTCTCACACGAATCAGCCATCAGTGCTGTATCATTAGCGAACAACAACTGACTCACTTCCCAAGCTCTCTCATCCACAACAGACTGCATACTTGCCCCTCTTTCCAAAACTCTTGCATTCACCTCCCTAACAACCCCATCCATAAACAAATTAAACAACCAAGGAGACATCACACACCCCTGCCGCAAACCTATGATGTTTGCCCTTCTCCATTCCCTTGACAATATGCCTCTCTCCAGTGACATCTCGAAAAGTAATTCTAGTGGTCTATCAAGTGTATTTGCAACTTCTCTAGCACAAATGATGAAATTTCATCAAAACCACGAGCTTTATATGGGCCGAGTCTTCTCAATATTCTGTTAATACCATTTCTAGAAATGTCAATGATTTCCAAAACCCCCATCTATTCCATCACTTTTGTGAAGGGGATTTAGTGTCTCCCACTGAGAAAACACTTCTGAACTTGCTATTCAAATTCCTCACATATCCTCATATCATCCTTTTCAATATTTCCCTCCATGGTCATCCAGAGTAAATGATTTTTAAAAATTAATAGAAAAATTACTGTTGACGGTTACTGGATGGACCTTGGTGGCCAAGATCACTGCTGATGATTACTGGGTGGATCTTGGTTGCCAAAATTAATGCTGATGATTACTGGCTGGACCTTGGTGCCCAAGCAATCTTGAACATCAACCTGCACACTGTGTTATAAGGAGTGAAAACCCCTGAAGTCCAGCCCTGTGTAGTACAGGCAAGTCAGCAGAGGTTTCTGAGGCTGTAGTAGTAAGGCCTGGTGGCTTGCCTACTGAGGGTGTGAGAGGATGTACATCTAAGGAGAGAGCTGGAAAGAGTTTAGGTCCAAGACAATTAGTAGATGTGTTCATCACATGGCAGGTGAGTAGGTGGGGTTAGCGGAGTTTTGCACAATGTCTGTAGTTGTTGGAATTTCTGGTAAACACTTGATAACCATGTATATGACAGATTTTTGTCCTGATGCATGAACAGGTCTGTCTGCCCATAACACATAGTCTAAGGTATACCTGGCCAGCTAGGGGGATAACTCAAAGCTCTCTGATAACATAAAAAAAAATCAGGTCAGTAATCAGAGAGGCAGCGAAAAACACATAAAGACTTACAGAGTTATAAACAAATTCACCTCCCTAACAACAAACTGTGAGGTCAGAATAACAGTAGGACAAAACAAAAAACAAGAGAAAGATATTGTCAAGTAAGTTCTTTCCAGTGAAAATTTCAAATTCATATTTTCTTTCTGCTCTCACACATGTCCATTATTTTGTATCAAGACTGTCCAAAGCATGAATATAAATACTAAGAAGTGTGCAGTTCTCTGCCTCTTGGGTTAAAGATAATTTTCATGACTGCTGACAGAAGAAGAAAACACAGGCATGGCCGGAGAGGGTGGTCATGTGTCTTACCTGGCCTCTGTAATGGCCAGAGAGGGTGGTCATGTGTCTTACCTGGCCTCTGTAATGGCCCGAGAGGGTAGTCATGTGTCTTACATGGCCTCTGTAATGGCCGGAGAGGGTGGTCATGTGTCTTACTTGGCCTCTGTAATGGCCGGAGAGGGTGGTCATGTGTCTTACCTGGCCTCGGCAATGGCCGAAGAGGGTGGTCATGTGTCTTACCTGGCCTCTGTAATGGCCGGAGAGGGTGGTCATGTGTCTTACCTGGCCTCTGTAATGGCCGGAGAGGGTGGTCATGTGTCTTACCTGGCCTCTGTAATGGACAGCTGGGGGCCCCTGATGGCACGACCATGGGTGCTCCTCCTTAGGTGCTCCACCTCAGCTGTCAGCTCCTCCTGCTCACTCTCCTCCTGCCTTACCAACTCCTCCAAGCCTAAAATGTAACAGCTATCCTGAGCCTTTCAACCTATTATATATCATTTATCTATCCATCATATCTTTTATTATACTTGATCAATGTTTCTTGCATCAACATAGTAATGCCAGCAAACAGACTTA
Organism: Panulirus ornatus; assembly: GCF_036320965.1. Lineage (NCBI taxonomy): Eukaryota > Metazoa > Arthropoda > Malacostraca > Decapoda > Palinuridae > Panulirus > Panulirus ornatus. Next base: position 28,986,815 of record NC_092228.1, on the reverse strand, counting down.
AAAAAGCCATATTGGTTCACACTCAGTCTTTAGCTGTCATGTGTAATGCATCAAAACCACAGCTCCCTATCCACATCCAGGCCCCACAGACCTTTCCATGGCTTACCCTAGACATTTCACATGCCCTGGTTCAGTTCATTGACACCATGTCAACCCCACTATACCACATCGTTCCAATTCACTCTATTCTGTGCACGCCTTTCACCTTACAGCATATTCAGGCCCCAATCACTCAAAATCTTTTTCACTCCATCCTTCCACCTCCAATTTGGTCTCCCGCTTCTTGTTTCCTCTATCTCCAACACATATATCCTCTTTGTCAACCTTTCCTCACTCATCCTCTCCATATGTCCAAACCATTTCAACACACCCTCTTCTGCTCTCTCAAACATACTCTTCAAGTTACCACAAATCCCTCTTGCCCTTTTACACGAACAAATCCTATCATACCACACACTGTCCTCAAATATGGTACACATTTATGCAATGTTGCAAGATGGGGCAACACAAGTGTAAAACTCTCGGCAACACACATATAGTAATCAAACGTTGACCATCATTTATCTTTTGCATGTTGTGGTCAAGGGACGAGGTACCCTTGCCCCAGCCATACAATATCAGCAAATGAAAGAAACCAAAATGTGGGCTGCTCAGTGTTTGTTAAAATAAGTCTTGAAAATGAGAAGGTTAAAGGGAGAGGGAAAGACAAGAGAAGGAAGAGAATTCCACGGATTAGCTAGTCCAGGGAAGATGGAGGTAGGTTAATCCTCGTGTGGCCGGTGCCCACACTGAAACTGTGGGAGACAGCACATAGTCATGAAACAAGTTTACAGAAACAAATTAGGAGTTCTTGTGCAATAGTGACTCATCGACACTGGCATTTATTCATCCTGCTCATTGATATGTCTATCCAGACCACTGGGTAATGTTAAAGTGTCAGTATTCAATGTGCATGTAAGCAGTGAACTGGACCATGTAGAGGTGGCTGGCTAGGCCACACCTTCACCCCAGCTCCTAGCGAGGTATTATCTCCTAAGAACAGCAGATGATCATAGCTGGAAAGATGAGTGTTGGGGGGTTGAAGCTGTGGACATGAGAGATTCCCATATGACTCTAGTACTATCCAGGACTTTCCTGTACACAGGGTCAGAGTAGATGCAGTAGACAGTAGAGTAATGATATCTGGGACTATCCTGTACATAGGGTGTGAGTAGATGCAGTAGACGGTAGAGTAATGGTATCCAGGACTATCCTGTACATATGGTGGGAGTAGATGTAGTAGACGGTAGAGTAATGGTATTCAGGACTATCCTGTACATAGGGTGGGAGTAGATGCAGTAGACGGTAGAGTAATGATATCCAGGCCTGTCCTGTACATAGGGTGGAAGTAAATGTATAAGACGGTAGAGTAATGGTATCCTGGACTATGCTGTACATAGGGTGGGAGTAGATGTAGTAGACGGTAGAGTAATGGTATTCAGGACTATCCTGTACATAGGGTGGGAGTAGATGTAGTAGACGGTAGAGTAATGATATCCAGGCCTATCCTGTACATAGGGTGGGAGTAAATGTAGAAGACGGTAGAGTAATGGTATCCTGGACTATGCTGTACATAGGGTGGGAGTAGATGTAGCAGATGGTAGAGTAATGGTATTCAAGACTATCCTGTACATAGGGTGGGAGTAGATGTAGTAGACGGTAGAGTAATGGTATCCTGGACTATCCTGTACATAGGGTGGGAGTAGATGTAGTAGACGGTAGAGTAATGATATCCAGGCCTATCCTGTACATAGGGTGGGAGTAAATGTAGAAGACGGTAGAGTAATGGTATCCTGGACTATGCTGTACATAGGGTGGGAGTAGATGTAGTAGACGGTAGAGTAATGGTATTCAGGACTATCCTGTACATTGGGTGGAAGTAGATGTAGTAGACGGTAGAGTAATGATATCCAGGCCTATCCTGTACATAGGGTGGGAGTAAATGTAGAAGACGGTAGAGTAATGGTATCCTGGACTATGCTGTACATCGGGTGGGAGTAGATGTAGCAGATGGTAGAGTAATGGTATTCAAGACTATCCTGTACATAGGGTGGGAGTAGATGTAGTAGACGGTAGAGTAATGGTATCCTGGACTATCCTGTACATAGGGTGGGAGTAGATGTAGTAGATGGTAGAGTAATGGTATTCAAGACTATCCTGTACATAGGGTGGGAGTAGATGTAGTAGACGGTAGAGTAATGATATCCAGGCCATTCCTGTACATAGGGTGGGAGTAGATGCAGTAGACGGTAGAGTAATGATATCCAGGCCTATCCTGTACATAGGGTGGGAGTAGATGCAGCAGATGGTAGAGTAATGAGGTCCTGGACTATCCTATACATAGGGTGGGAGTAGATGTAGTAGACGGTAAAGTAATGGTATCCAGGACTATCCTGTACATAGAGTGGGAGTAGATACAGTAGACGGTAGAATAATGGGACATGCAGGCGGGGTAGATGGTAATAACAAGTGTCAGAAAGCAACTAAGACACGTGACTAATCTGATAAGAACACCAGGAAGATGATGATAAGAAATTGATCATAAATGATGACACCAACTCTCACAACAGCAGCTGTCATGCATAGCATACCTGCATCATGCACAGCAAAGCACCAGCCTGACCTCATGTCACATGACCAGTAGAGCAGGAGGTCACCACAACAACACACACATCCCTTCTTCTCCCTCGTCAACATGTGTAGCGGTGTGTGTGTGTGTGTGTGTGTGTGTGTGTGTCGTGGTCAGTATAGTTAGTGTGTCCAGCTTCCCATACTTAGTGTGTGTGTGAAGACCAGCCACAAGAGGCGTGACCTTCTCCAAATAACAAACATGTCACAACCTCACCACCTTCACATGTTACCCCTATACCCACGTCACATGTTCACCAGGCAGAGACATGCCATGTCCCATGTTACAAGTATACAATCAAGTACACAAAGTGTGTTGTACCCACGTCACAACGGTAGAATAAGAAACTTACATGAGCAACTTTCAGTGTGTTGTAGTAATGCTCGGTTGAGCCTGGTGAGGTGAGTGGTGGCAGCGTCCACCCTCGTCCAGTCCACCTCCTCCTCCTGCTGCTCCATCTCCCTCATGTCCTCCTGCCACATCCTGCACCAGAGAACGACCATGTCATCATAACCTCATACATAAGTACTTTCCTCAAATTGAAATCTAGAACATTCTTCACAAACACAAAATATATTTATACTGGAAAGGATCACAATTTTGCACGTGATCAAGATATTTCTATGAGTCCACAAAGAAAATGAAACACGATAAGTTCCCAAGTGCACTTTCATGTAATAATCACATCGTCAGGGGAGACACAAGAGAGAAATATAACAGTCAGTTGATATACAACAAAGAGACATAGCTACGATGACATATGGTAAACATGCAATTGTCCAAGACAGACAATGAGCATATCATAAACTTATCATTTTACAAATTTTATCAACAGTAAAGTCACCTAATTTGTATAGACCATCACTAGTATTAAGATTTTAATTCTTTGTGTATTTAATAACAGAAGATTCAATGATATTTCTCGTGGTAATAAGGTTAAGAGTTAATAACTGAGATGGCATTACCCTAGTCAATACAATGATCATAGTTTTTAATGCGATTAAACAAGGCATTTGATTCTTGTCCCGTTCTTATACTATATTTATGTTGCTTAAGCCTAACAGAAAGATCCTTACCAGTCTGCCCAACATAAAACTTATCACAATTTCTACATGGGACTTTATAGATGCATCCAGGAGAATTTTCTGGTGAATTCTTGATTAAGATATTCTTTATAGTATTATTGTTACTGAAGGCAACATTTACATTAAAGGATTTAAGCAACATGGGAAGTAAAGTAAAATTATTATTAAAAGGGAGAACTAAAAGATTCTTGGTGTCAATGGGAGGTTTGGGCTCAACTCTATAAAATGACTTTGCTAACTTAAGGGATTTATCAATGAAAGATCTAGGGTACTTTAACTTAGATCCAATGGAATATAACTTCTCAAACTCATCATCAGTAAACTCTGGACTGCAAATACGTAATGCCCTAAGGAACATAGATTGAAATGATAATTTAACTGTCATGTTGAGATGAGTAATAATGGATATATGAGCATACATTGGTAGGTTTTCTGTATATGCTAAACTTAAACTTTTTTCCTTGTCTATGGATCATGCAATCTAAAAATGGTAACAAACCATTATTTTCATTTTCTACAGTAAATTTGATGGAAGGTACTAAATTGTTAAGTAACAGGAGAAATGTCTGCAAATTTTCATTTGTTGGCCAAACACAAAGAACATCATCTACATACCTAAACCAAATTGCATTAGAAGGTAAGATCTCCTTTAGTAATTTTGTTTAAAAAAATTCCATATAAAGATTACTTAGTACAGGGGAAAGAGAGTTACCCATTGCCATGCCAAATCTTTGAGGATAATAATCTCCACTGAATTGAAATACACAGTCTTTTATACACAATCTTATCATTTCAATGAAAACAGACTTTGAAACAGGTAAATGAATATCATGAGAGTTGGGGTGAGAGAGGTAAATAAAGTGCTTAAGACAAGAGAACAAATGGGAATATTGGTGAAGGGGGCAAATCAGGGGGTAATAACAAGTAGTAATGAAGTGAGAAGGATATGGAGTGAGTATTTTGAAGGTTTGTTGAATATGTTTGATGATAGAGTGGCAGATATAGGGTGTTTTGGTCGAGGTGGTTTGCAAAGTGAGAGAGTCAGGGAGAATGATTTGGTAAACAGAGAAGAGGTAGTAAAAGCTTTGTGGAAGATGAAAGCTGGCAAGGAAACGGGTTTGGATGGTACTGCTGTGGAACTTATCAAAAAAGGGGGTGACTGTGTTGTTGACTGGTTGGTGAGGTTAGTCAATGTATGTATGGTTCATGGTGAAGTGCCTGAGGATTGGCAGATTGCATGCATAGTGCAACTGTCCAAAGGCAAATGGGGTAAAGGTGAGGGCTAAAATTACAGAGGTATAAGTTTGTTGAGTATTCCTGGTAAATTATATGGGAGGGTATTGATTGAGAGGGTGAAGGCATGTACAGAGCATCAGATCGGGGAAGAGCAGTGTGGTTTCAGAAGTGGTAGAGGATGTGTGGATCAGGCATTTGCTTTGAAGAATGTATGTGAGAAATACTTAGAAAAGCAAATGGATTTGTACGTAGCATTTATGGATCTGGAGAAGGCATATGATAAGAGTTGATAGAGATGCTCTGTGGAAGGTATTAAGAATATATGGTGTGGGAGGAAAGTTGTTAGAAGCAGTGAAAAGTTTTTATCGAGGATGTAAGGCATGTGTACGTGTAGGAAGAGAGGAAAGTGATTGGTTCTCAGTGAATGTAGGTTTGTGGCAGGGGTGTGTGATGTCTCCATGGTTGTTTAATTTGTTTATGGATGGGGTTGTTAGGGAGGTAAATGCAAGAGTTTTGGAAAGAGGGGCAAGTATGAAGTCTGTTGGGGATGAGAGAGCTTGGGAAGTGAGTCAGTTGTTGTTCGCTGATGATACAGCGCTGGTGGTTGATTCATGTGAGAAACTGCAGAAGCTGGTGACTGAGTTTGGTAAAGTGTGTGGAAGAAGAAAGTTAAGAGTAAATGTGAATAAGAGCAAGGTTATTAGGTACAGTAGGGTTGAGGGTCAAGTCAATTGGGAGGTGAGTTTGAATGGAGAAAAACTGGAGGAAGTGAAGTGTTTTAGATATCTGGGAGTGGATCTGGCAGCGGATGGAACCATGGAAGCGGAAGTGGATCATAGGGTGGGGGAGGGGGCGAAAATTCTGGGGGCCTTGAAGAATGTGTGGAAGTCGAGAACATTATCTCGGAAAGCAAAAATGGGTATGTTTGAAGGAATAGTGGTTCCAACAATGTTGTATGGTTGCGAGGCGTGGGCTATGGATAGAGTTGTGCGCAGGAGGATGGATGTGCTGGAAATGAGATGTTTGAGGACAATGTGTGGTGTGAGGTGGTTTGATCGAGTGAGTAACGTAAGGGTAAGAGAGATGTGTGGAAATAAAAAGAGCGTGGTTGAGAGAGCAGAAGAGGGTGTTTTGAAGTGGTTTGGGCACATGGAGAGAATGAGTGAGGAAAGATTGACCAAGAGGATATATGTGTCGGAGGTGGAGGGAACGAGGAGAAGAGGGAGACCAAATTGGAGGTGGAAAGATGGAGTGAAAAAGATTTTGTGTGATCGGGGCCTGAACATGCAGGAGGGTGAAAGGAGGGCAAGGAATAGAGTGAATTGGAGCGATGTGGTATATCGGGGTTGACGTGCTGTCAATGGATTGAATCAAGGCATGTGAAGCGTCTGGGGTAAACCATGGAAAGCTGTGTAGGTATGTATATTTGCGTGTGTGGACGTATGTATATACATGTGTATGGGGGGGGTTGGGCCATTTCTTTCGTCTGTTTCCTTGCGCTACCTCGCAAACGCGGGAGACAGCGACAAAGTATAAAAAAAAAAAAAAACGTTTGTTGAGTATTCCTGGGAAACTATATGGGAGGGCATTGATTGAGAGAGTGAAGGCATGTACAGAGCATCAGATTGGGGAAGAGCAGTGTGGTTTCAGAAGTGGTAGAGGATGTGTGGATCAGGTGTTTGCTTTGAAGAATGTATGTGAGAAATACTTAGAAAAGCAGATGGATTTGTATGTAGCATTTATGGACCTGGAGAAGGTATATGATAAAGGTGATAGAGATGCTCTGTGGAAGGTATTAAGAGCATATGGTGTGTTACTTAAGTTGCTAGAAGCAGTGAAAAGTTTTTATCAAGGATGTAAGGCATATATACGAGTGGGAAGAGAGGAAAGTGAGTGGTTCCCAGTGAATGTCAGTTTGCGGCAGGGGTGTGCGATGTCTCCAGGGTTGTTTAGTTTGTTTATGGATGGGGTTGTTAGGGAGGTGAATGCAAGAGTTTTGGAGAGAGGGGCAAGTATGCAGTCTGTTGTGGATGAGAGAGCTTGGGTGAGTCAGTAGTTGTTCGCTGATGATACAGCGCTGGTGGCTGATTCAGGTGAGAAACCGCATATATATAAAAGCTGAATGGGAGGCAGAGGATGGAGAGTTTTCCTGAGTGCACTGAGCATAACCCTTTGCCTGACAGGCCTCAGACCAGGAACAGTTTTACCATGGACTGGAGGAAGATGTCGCCTGGGAGGGGGTTATAAATGCCTTCATTCCCACAACCATAACCTCTGCTTGGTGGAGACACAAGCATCACCACACAAGAGACAATTATTTACCTAAGAAAAGTCAGACAAGAAGTTACGTAAAGTGATTCCAGTGTTTAAGTTTAGATGGGGCTGGCTGCTTGGGGGGGTGACATAATAATGATAATGATAAATAAATTTATGAGAATTTGATCAGATAAACTAAACCTGGGGTGGGGGCGAGACTGTGGACTTAACAGTTGAATTAACATTAGTGAGACTCAGATGTATTATCATTAGCGAGACTTAAGTTATAACATTTCCTAGGCTCAGTTGGGTTAATAATAGCTACAATCTATTGGATTAGCATTTGCTGGGCTCAACTGAATTTAAAAATAGCTAGTGCTAGGCTCAGTTGGATTTAATAATAGCTATAGCTAGGCTCAGTTCAATTCAATAATAGCTGCTAGGCTCAGTTACAATTAACAATAGCTGCTACGCTCTGTTGGATTAATAATAACTAGGCTATTGGATTCATAATAATTAGGGTCAGTCTGATTAATAATGGCTATTCAAATGGATTGAAAGTAGCTAGCTTCAATTGGATTAATAAGAGCTAGGCTCAGCTGGATTAATAAGAGCTAGGCTCAGCTGGATTAATAATGCTAGGCTCAACTTGATTAATAAGACTAGGCTCAGCTGCACTGATAAGACTAGGCTCAGCTAGATTGATAATATTGGGCTCAGCTGGATTAATAGCTAGGCTCAGTTGGATTAGTAATAGCTAGGGTCATTTGGATTTGTAATAGCTGGGCTCAGTTGGATTAATAATAGTTAGACTCAGTTGGATTAGCAATTGCTAGGCTCAGTTGAATTCATAATAGCTAGGCTCAGTTGAATTAGCAATAGCTAGGATCAGTGGGATTCATAATAGTTAGACTCAGTTGAATTAGTAATAGCTAGGAATTAACACCATCATTAATACCAGCATTATGCTAGAAAATAACACCCTCATTAATACCAGCATTAAACTATGAATAATTCCATATGCTTCACGTAGGCCATAATATATATTAAGTTCTCCAGCAGCTTTAAGCTTTCGTGGAAAAAAAACTTCACTGTACAGTTGACACACACACACACACACACACATACACCAGTGCTGCAGTGACTGTCAAGTTCCTCTCTTCCTGGCTGGGGTCCTGGCCAGTCTCCATGAGAGATGACTGGGGTCACGTGACACCTCTAGTATGGCGGCTCAATAACCTCTGATCATCATTATTGCCTGCACCAGACCTGGGTGAAGGGCAAGTGAGAGACAGAAATAAGTAAGACAAATATCTGACGAGTATGGCAGAAAATGGGAACCTTCTGACGAGTATGGCAGAAAATGGAAACCTTCTGACGAGTATGGCAGAAAATGGAAACCTTCTGACGAGTATGGCAAAAAATGGGAACCTTCTGACGAGTATGGCAGAAAATGGGAACCTTCTGACGAGTATGGCAGAAAATGGGAACCTTCTGACGAGTATGGCAGAAAATGGGAACCATTACCTCGTACTAACCCTGATGCAGGTGGATGAAGAGGAGGTGAGTCCCTGCCAAGCTAGGGTCATTACTGTACACAAATATATGACAACGAACGATATCAAGAGAAACATTATGGACCAATGGAATTTGTTCCTTATCACTGGCGTTGTACACGAAGCTGAACCATTATATGTACAATATAACGAAGCTGAACCATTATATGTACAACATAACGAAGTTGAACCATTATATGTACAACATAACGAAGCTCAACCATTATATGTACAACATAACGAAGATGAACCATTATATGTACAACATAACGAAGCTGAACCATTATATGTACAACATAACGAAGATGAACCATTATATGTACAACATAACGAAGCTGACCCATCATATGTACAACATAACGAAGCTGACCCATCATATGTACAATATAACGAAGCTGAACCATTATATGTACAACATAACGAAGATGAACCATTATATGTACAACATAACGAAGCTGACCCATCATATGTACAATATAACGAAGGTGACCCATTATATGTACAACATAAAGAAGATGAACCATTATATGTACAACATAACGAAGCTGAACCATTATATGTACAACATAACGAAGTGAACATAACGAAGCTGAACCATTATATGTACAACATAACGAAGTGAACCATTATATGTACAACATAACGAAGTGAACCATTATATGTACAACATAACAAGATGAACTTATATGTACAACATAACGAAGTGAACCATTATATGTACAACATACGAAGATGACCATTATATGTACAACATAACGAAGCTGAACCTTATATGTACAACATAACGAAGCTGCCCATTATATGTACAACATAACGAAGATGAACCATATATACACATAACGAAGTGAACCATTATATTACAACATAACGAAGTGAACCATTATATGTACAACATAACGAAGTGAACCATTATATTACAACATAACAAGATGACCATTATATGTACAAAAACGAAGCTGAACCATTATATGTACACATAACGAAGATGAACCATTAATGTACAACATAACGAAGATGAACCATTATATGTACAACATAACGAAGATGAACCATATATGTACAACATAACGAAGATGAACCATTATATTGTACAACATAACGAAGCTGAACCATTATATGTACAACATAACGAAGATGAACCATTATATGTACAACATAACGAAGATGAACCATTATATGTACAACATAACGAAGATGAACCATTATATGTACAACATAACGAAGATGAACCATTATATGTACAACATAACGAAGCTGACCCTTCATATGTACAACATAACGAAGCTGAACCATTATATGTACAACATAACGAAGATGAACCATTATATGTACAAACATAACGAAGCTGACCCTTCATATGTACAACATAACGAAGCTGAACCATTATATGTACAACATAACGAAGCTGAACCATTATATGTACAACATAACGAAGATGAACCTTCATATGTACAATATAACGAAACTGACCCTTCATATGTACAACATAACGAAGCTGAACCATTATATGTACAACATAACGAAGATGAACCATTATATGTACAACATAACGAAGATGAACCATTATATGTACAACATAATGAAACTGAACCATTATATGTACAGCATAACGAAGATGAACCATTATATGTACAACATAACGAAGATGAACCATTATATGTACAACATAACGAAGATGAACCATTATATGTACAACATAACGAAGATGAACCATTATATGTACAACATAACGAAGATGAACCATTATATGTACAACATAACGAAGCTGAACCATCATATGTACAACATAACGAAGATGAACCATTATATGTACAACATAACGAAGATGAACCATTATATGTACAACATAACGAAGCTGAACCATTATATGTACAACATAACGAAGATGAACCATTATATGTACAACATAACGAAGCTGAGCCATTATATGTACAACATAACGAAGCTGACCCTTCATATGTACAACATAACGAAGCTGAACCATCATATGTACAACATAACGAAGCTGAACCATTATATGTACAACATAACGAAGCTGACCCTTATATGTACAACATACGAAGATGAACCATTATATGTACAACATAACGAAGCTGATCCATTATATGTACACATAACGAAGCTGAACCTTATATGTACAACATAACGAAGATGAACCATTATATGTACAACATAACGAAGCTGAACCATTATATGTACAACATAACGAAGATGAACCATTATATGTACAACATAACGAAGATGAACCATTATATGTACAACATAACGAAGATGAACCATTATATGTACAACATAACGAAGATGAACCATTATATGTACAACATAACGAAGAGGACCATTATATGTACAACATAACGAAGCTGAACCATTATATGTACAACATAACGAAGATGAACCATTATAAGTACAACATACGAAGATGAACCCTAACGAAGATGAACCATTATATGTACAACATAACGAAGATGAACCATCATATGTACAACATAACGAAGCTGACCCATCATATGTACAATATAACGAAGCTGACCCATCATATGTACAACATAACGAAGCTGACCCATCATATGTACAACATAACGAAGCTGAACGATTATATGTACAACATAACGAAGCTGAACCATTATATGTACAACATAACGAAGCTGAACCATTATATGTACAACATAACGAAGATGAACCATTATATGTACAACATAACGAAGATGAACCATTATATGTACAACATAACGAAGATGAACCATTATATGTACAACATAACGAAGATGAACCATTATATGTACAACATAACGAAGCTGACCCATCATATGTACAACATAACGAAGCTGACCCATTATATGTACAACATAACGAAGATGAACCATTATATGTACAACATAACGAAGATGAACCATTATATGTACAACATAACGAAGCTGAACCATTATATGTACAACATAACGAAGCTGACCCATCATATGTACAACATAACGAAGCTGAACCATTATATGTACAACATAACGAAGCTGAACCATTATATGTACAACATAACGAAGATGAACCATTATATGTACAACATAACGAAGCTGAACCATTATATGTACAACATAACGAAGATGAACCATTATATGTACAACATAACGAAGCTGAACCATTATATGTACAACATAACGAAGATGAACCATTATATGTACAACATAACGAAGATGAACATTATATGTACAACATAACGAAGATGAACCATTATATGTACAACATAACGAAGATGAACCATTATATGTACAACATAACGAAGATGAACCATTATATGTACAACATAACGAAGATGAACCATTATATGTACAACATAACGAAGATGAACCATTATATGTACAACATAACGAAGATGAACCATTATATGTACAAAAACGAAGCTGAACAATTATATGTACAACATAACGAAGCTGAACCATTATATGTACAACATAACGAAGATGAACCATTATATGTACAACATAACGAAGCTGACCCATCATATGTACAACATAACGAAGCTGACCCATTATATGTACAACATAACGAAGCTGAACCATTATATGTACAACATAACGAAGATGAACCATTATATGTACAACATAACGAAGATGAACCATTATATGTACAACATAACGAAGCTGAACCATTATATGTACAACATAACGAAGATGAACCATTATATGTACAACATAACGAAGATGAACCATTATATGTACAACATAACGAAGCTGAACCATTATATGTACAACATAACGAAGATGAACCATTATATGTACAACATAACGAAGATGAACCATTATATGTACAACATAACGAAGATGAACCATTATATGTACAACATAACGAAGCTGAACCATTATATGTACAACATAACGAAGCTGACCCATTATATGTACAACATAACGAAGATGAAGCATTATATGTACAACATAACGAAGATGAACCATTATATGTACAACATAACGAAGATGAACCATTATATGTACAACATAACGAAGATGAACCATTACATGTACAACATAACGAAGATGAACCATTATATGTACAACATAACGAAGATGACCCATTATATGTACAACATAACGAAGATGAACCATCATATGTACAACATAACGAAGATGAACCATTATATGTACAACATAACGAAGATGAACCATCATATGTACAACATAACGAAGATGACCCATTATATGTACAACATAACGAAGATGAACCATTATATGTACAACATAACGAAGCTGAGCCATTATATGTACAACATAACGAAGATGAACCATTATATGTACAACATAACGAAGCTGAACCATTATATGTACAACATAACAAAGATGAACCATTATATGTACAACATAAACATTATATGTACAACGTAATTATTCTCGTAATACCAACATAATTACATAATTATTATGAACCATTATATGTACAACTTAATTATTACATGATTATCATGAACCATTATATGTACAGCCTAATTATTCTCGTAATACCAACATAATTACATAATTATTATGAACCGCTACATGTACAGCCTAATTATTCTCGTGATAACAACATAATTACATAATCACTACAGATAATTATCAGAATAATTCTCAATCTATTGTTCTTCATCATGATAATTTCATGATATCAAAGACAATAATTACATTAATGACAACTAATGCATTTATAAGGTAATTATAACATATGTACAAAACATATATAAAATACATCCAAATTCATAAATTCTTTGTAAGCTCACTAAGCCAGAGGGTCATGCCACTCTTCTGTCTGTATCATCAACCTAATTATCAACTAATTATCAATAATAATTAATAATTAATGATAATTAGTGTGATAATTAGTGTTGGCAGCTCTGGCACAGCCTAGCTGGAAAGCTGACCCGCGAGCTAACAGCCTCGTTACCACCACCCACTCCAAAGATTACACTTTACTGACGTCATCCCAGGTGACCTCAGGTCAAGTTGACCTTGACGAGGTCAGGTCAGGTCAGCTTGACCTAGCCGGGGTCAGGTCAGGCCGGTAATTAACTAGGATTAATTAATAAAAAGGAATTAGTTCACATTACGCGCCGAGAAGATGGCTACCATACCCACCTCCCTTGTCCACGATAATGACCTAATTTACCTCGTAATTACCTCATTAACGAACGATCAACGTCATCATATATACACATTCAGTCTACCTGGGATATAATTGATCCCAGAATTTATATAATTAATAAATAGCCCAGATAAACAGCCCAAAATACGTCAAAATGTGGACACCAGGTATATAGTGTTATTTACCCCTAGTTATCCTGACCCACCTATAATGAGATAATTCCTCATTTATCTTAACCAATTTATTGATAACTGAACACATTGACCTTCGTTTATCGAGTGAACATTAAACACATAATTGATAATTGGAACGAAAATAATATAATGATCCCACCACGTTTAGCGAGGCTGAACGTGTCATTAAGGCTGTAAACACAGGACTAATAATGCCAGACCATAATAATTAGGTAAATAATTACCTCAATAATCACATGATGTACATAACGTCATTAATTATATCCTTAATAAGGGAATAAATGATAAATAAGAAGATAAATACTCCCACCTTCTCTCCCGGCTCGCCCGTCTGGCACAGCTGATCACCCGAGCGTTACCATCACCATCAGCTGGTGTCAGCATGACAGTGGCACGTCTGGTGTCAGCATGACAGTGGCACGTCTGGTGTCAGCATGACAGTGGCACGTTTGGTGTCACATGACAGTGGCACGTCTGGTGTCAGCATGACAGTGGCACGTCTGGTGTCACATGACAGTGGCACGTCTGGTGTCAGCATGACAGTGGCACGTCTGGTGTCAGCATGACAGTGGCACGTCTGGTGTCAGCATGACAGTGGCACGTCTGGTGTCAGCATGACAGTGGCACGTCTGGTGTCACATGACAGTGGCACGTCTGGTGTCAGCATGACAGTGGCACGTCTGGTGTCAGCATGACAGTGGCACGTCTGGTGTCACATGACAGTGGCACGTCTGGTGTCAGCATGACAGTGGCACGTCTGGTGTCAGCATGACAGTGGCACGTCTGGTGTCAGCATGACAGTGGCACGTCTGGTGTCAGCATGACAGTGGCACGTCTGGTGTCAGCATGACAGTGGCAATAGTGTAGCAATAATATGATAATAAAGCGTAATCTAGTGTAGTGATAATATAATAATAAAGTATAATATAGTGTAGTGATAATATGATAATAAAGTATAATATAGAGTAGTGATAATATAATAATAAAGCATAATATAGTGTAAAATGATATAATAGTAAAGCATGATATAGTGTAGTGATAATATGATAATAAAGTATAATATAGAGTAGTGATAATATAATAATAAAGCATAATATAGTGTAAAATGATATAATAGTAAAGCATGATATAGTGTAGTGATAATATGATAATAAAGTATAATATAGAGTAGTGATAATATAATAATAAAGCATAATATAGTGTAAAATGATATAATAGTAAAGCATGATATAGTGTAGTGATAATATAATAATAAAGTATAATATAGTGTAGTGATAATATAATAATAAAGCATAATATAGTGTAAAATGATATAATAGTAAAGCATGATATAGTGTAGTGATAATATAATAATAAAGTATAATATAGTGTAGTGATAATATAATAATAAAGCATAATATAGTGTAAAATGATATAATAGTAAAGCATAATATAGTGTAGTGATAATATGATAATAAAGTATAATATAGAGTAGTGATAATATAATAATAAAGCATAATATAGTGTAAAATGATATAATAGTAAAGCATGATATAGTGTAGTGATAATATAATAATAAAGTATAATATAGTGTAGTGATAATATAATAATAAAGCATAATATAGTGTAAAATGATATAATAGTAAAGCATGATATAGTGTAGTGATAATATAATAATAAAGCATAATATAGTGTAGTGAAATATGATAATGAAGCATAATATAGTGTAGTAATGATATGATAATAAAGCGTAATATGATGTATTGATAATATAATAATAAAGCATAATATGATGTATTGATAATATAATGATAAAGCATGAAATAGTGTAATTATGAAATAGAAATAAAACATAATCTAGTGTGGTGATAATATGATAATGAAGCATAATATAGTGTAGTAATGATATGATAATGAAGCATAATATAGTGTAGTAATGATATGATAATGAAGCATAATATAGTGTAGTAATGATATGATAATGAAGCATAATATAGTGTAGTAATGATATGATAATGAAGCATAATATAGTGTAGTAATGATATGATAATAAAGCATAATATAGTGTAGTAATGATATGATAATAAAGCATAATATGATGTATTGATAATATAATAATAAAGCATAATATGATGTATTGATAATATAATGATAAAGCATGAAATAGTGTAATTATGAATATGATAATAAAGCATAATATATTGTAAAATGATATAATAGTAAAGCATGATATAGTGTAGTGATAATATAATGATAAAGTATGATATAGTGTAGCAGATATAAGAATAAAGCATAATATATTGTAGCGATGATATGATAATAAAAGCATAATATAGTGTAGCAATAATATGATAATAAAAGCATAATATAGTGTAGTAATAATGCAATAATAACTTATAATATAGTGATTTATAATATGAAAAAAAGCTAATATAGTGTAGTGATAATATAATAATAAAGCATCATATAGTGCAGCAATAAAATAACAATGAAGCATAATTTAGTGTAGTTATAGTATAATAATAAAATATAATATAGTGTAGTGATAATATAATAACAAAGCATAATATATTGCAGCAATAATATGATAATAGAGAATAATATATTGTGCCAATGATATAATGATAAAGCATGATATAATGTAGCAATGATAAAATAATAAAGTATAAAATAGTGGTGCAATAATATAATAATATAGCAATAATAGTGTAGCAACAATATAAAAGTAAAGCATATTAAAGTGTAGTAATGATATGATAATAAGCATAATATTGTGTAGCAATAATATAATGATGAAGCGTAATATATTGTTGCAATTCCATGATAATAAAGCATAATATAGTATAGCAATGATATAATAATAAAGCATGATATAGTGTAGTCATATTTTAATAATAAGGCATGATATAGTGTCGCGATGATATAATAATAAAGCATAATATAGTGTAGTTATATGAAAATAAATCATAATATAGTGTATTGATAATATAATAATAAAGCATAATATGATGTATTGATAATATAATAATAAAGCATAATATGATGTATTGATAATATAATAGTAAAGCATAATATGATGTATTGATAATATAATAATAAAGCATAATATGATGTATTGATAATATAATGATAAAGCATGAAATAGTGTAATTATGAAATAGAAATAAAACATAATCTAGT